>NC_092715.1:271114485-271140776 GCF_047496885.1 Scyliorhinus torazame | reverse complement strand
GGAAAATTGTTAGCTGGGACAGACAGGAATAGTGTAAGGTGGGTGGGGCTGCAAATAGGGCTTGATGAGGTTTTTTTTTCCCTGTTTCAAACAAGAAGCATTCTCTGGACATTATTAGAGGCGAGAATCTGTAGCTGATTGAATCTGTGATTCTCATTAGAGCTAAAGTGACAGACCTTTCATTACTGTGTCTTAATGAACTGTTGGTTAATTTTTATGTAACGTTTAGTATTTTTATTGTTTATGATAATATGCCTATTATGACCCTTTTTCCTGCAGGGATGTTAACAGTTTTCTCTTTGCATTGGAACTTAACCCCACAGGGAGAAATGTTTCTGAGCCACCATGGATAGTCTGCCAACATGTAGGTTTTATCAAGGAATAAATAACTGAATTAGTGTGAGGGCTATTAAAATCCGTTTGGATTCTCCATCATTTAACAGTCGCTACCAAATGGGGACACATCAGAAATATTGGTCACCATGTTTACAATATGCAACAGCAAGTAAACTGCAGTAAACACCTACCAAAGGTAAGGGATAAAAAAAGGAAATTTATACCCATTAATTTCTCATCTGGAGGCATGGAACTACCATTTAAATATCTGAACTTTATTAAACCAAGTTTTGGATTAAGAAAAAAATTAATCTGTTCTAACTGGTTCTTAAAACACCTAAATAAACAGCGTATATAAACAGATGAACTTGGAATCTGTTGCACTGTAGTCAGTAATAGATCAAATAAATGTTCAAATGTTTGTGTTTGGAACAACGAAAGGCCATGTTTCGTAGTCTTTACAATTATTTCAGATGTCCAACCAACTGTGTTTTATACTCCTGTTGAACGGAATCCTCCTGTTGAACGGATTTGATATGTTAGCCTATTGATTTATTTTTTTATTTTTTTACTATGAAGATTACTTAATTTTTTTTAACCCCCCCCCCCCCCCCCCCCCCCGCGACGAACAGCTCCTCAAACACGGTCACAAACATGCCCCACCTTTTCTCAAACTCCCCTGCTCAGCCCCTTAACTTATACTTTATCTTCTCTAACTGCAGGAAATCGTACAGGTCACCCAAACACGCTGCTACCCCCGTTGGTGATGCCGACCGCCACTCCAGCAAAATTCACCGCCGTGCAATCAGAGAGGCGACGGCCACGACATCGGCCTTCCTCTTCTCCATGAGCTCCGGCTTCTCTGAAACCCCAAATGTCGCCATCAAAGGGTCCGGGTCCACTCCCTCCTCCACTATCCTGGCTAAGACCGCGAACACTCCCGCCCAGAATCTTCCCAATTCTTCGCAATCCCAAAACATGTGCGCATGATTCGCTGGCCCCCCACCCACACCTCTCACACTCATCTGCTACCCCCTGAAAGAACCCACTCATTCTCGCCCGAGTCATATGCACCCTGTGCACCACCTTAAACTGTATCAGGCTCATCCTTGCACAAGAGGAGGTCCCGTTTACCCTTCGCAGTGCCTCACTCCATACTCCCCAATTGATCTCCATTCCCAACTCCGCTTCCCATTTCTCCTTGATCTTCACCACCCGCTCGCCTCCCTGCTCCCCCAGCCACTTATATATATCCCCAATTCTTCCCTCCCCTTCCACATCCGGAAGCAGCAGTCGCTCCAGCAGGGTGTATCCCGGCAATCTAGGGAACCCCTTCCAGACCTTTTGTGCAAAGTCCCTAACCTGCAGATACCTGAACTCACTCCCCCTCAGCAGCTCTATCCTCTCCCTTAGCTCCTCCAGACTGGCGAATCCTTCCTCCAAATACAAATCCCTCACCTTGACCAGCCCCACTTCCCTCCACCTCCTGTATACACTATCCATCCCCACCCTCTCAAACACATGATTGCCGGTTGATGATTTAAGTATCACAATGTCCACAGGCTCACTAAACACCGGCAATATTCCGAGAACAGCGCAACAACCAGTTGCATTGTTTAGTGTGTGGGTAACTGGAACAAAATTTGAAACACTATTTCTGGTGGTTCAAACTGCAGCCAGTGGGGAATGGGTCTCCAGCTGCTTTCTGTGGTAACCAGGCAGACGGTTCTCACGGCTGGTCTTGAAACAAAGAGATAATTGGTGCAAAGCTGTAAGTTCCCCTTTACCCATAAACCTTCCTTCCAGCCCTTGTTATTGGGAAATTGCTGTGGTTTGGGGAGAAGCGGAAGGGGGGAGAATGTGTTATGGATCGGTATCCTGTCAATACTTTATGGGCTTGATTCACGGAAACATTTCCAAAGGCGTTTGACGGGGTGATTCTGGGTGGCCCCAATGCTGAGATTGACAGCGCTATTCAACAGCACTTGGCCATTTTTCTGGGCCTCGGGGAGGTTCTCCCCATTGAGGCCACACTTTGAAAGATTTTCTGCACCCGGGATTTGAGTTCACCACCAGGTCAGCTCCTCACAGATTGGGGCACCATTTTGAAAGGCTGTCCCGATCTCTAACCACCCCCCCCCCCCCCCACCCCACCCCAGCTTTAAGGGCGGATCCCCTCAACTCCCCTTTCAAGGGCATGGCGCCCCCCCCAGGCACTGACTCTTGGCAGTGCCCACCTAGGCACCTTGGCACTGGCACCCTGGCAGTGATGGGTTGGTACAGGCACAGGTGTCGAAGTGCCAGGGTACTGCCCTGCCCTGTACCGACCACTCAGGGGGCTCTATTGGCCTGCAGGCCCCCCCCCCCCACCCTCCCGAAGGTGCCATCACACCTTATCCACGATTGTGGAATCCGCAGCTAGACCGCGCCCAGTTGAGGCCTCGCAGGCATGGCTGTTGGCTCCCGGGGGAATACGGCCTAATCACTCATTTAAATATCCAGATCGCGCCGGGCACTGAGAGTCTGGTGACTCGGGCGAAGTTTCCCCCCCTGGCACGTAGCCCAATCTGGGGTTTTCCCATGATTCTCTCGTTGTGCCCGCTGTGATGCCAAGAGCATCGGGGGAGGCTGTTTGGGTGACATCCTGAGGCCATCCCTACGGCCTACAGCGTGCTGCTCGATGATGCTGTGGTGGGGGAACATGCCCACTACTTCTGTTGTAATGGCCAAAACAAATAGTGGGATCAAAGCTGGAAACATGCTGATATCTTCATGTAAACAACAGGCAATGTGACACATTTGTCACCAAGATTGCTGCCTCGAGGTATGGAATAGCCTATCCAGATGAAATAGTGAAGGAAGCGGAGGTCCCAAAATTGAGTAATCTAGATCAGGCATTGTCAAACTCGAGGGCGCGACCCGCGCGGTCGCGATCGGATGTCGGGAGGGTTGCGGAGCCGTCTGTCGCGGCACTCCCAATCGTGCAAATCTGCGCACAACAGCAGGCTGTTAATAACTCCGGCGGCAAGCGGCCTTCAAAATGGCCACCGGCATGTTTTAAATTTTTTTTCTCAAATGCATAAAACTATGCGCAGTGCAGCCACTTGTTTTTTAAACGCTCGCAACTTTTTGTTTTAAAAGTTTTTTGGGGGGGGGTTCATTTTATTCATTTATTTTACTCATTTATTTTTTAATTTTTTAATTTTTTTAAATACAAGTTCAGGGGGGTTCATTTATGAAAGATTACAGGGAAAAAAATGCAGAACTTTAGACAGATGGAGACTCCATACTTTCCGACACCAGAAGGCTTCACCTTCATCCAACAGGTTCCATTGGAGGAGCGTGTACGAGGGCCAAAGGGACCCAAAACCATTTCCTCCATTTTTGTCAGCACCAAACAAGGTAAGAGAAAATGGTGGGTCGCGCAGGTCGGCCGGCGTGGGTCGCGCAGGTCGGCCGGCGTGGGTCGCGCAGGTCGGCCGGCGTGGGTCGCGCAGGTCGGCCGGCGTGGGTCGCGCAGGTCGGCCGGCGTGGGTCGCGCAGGTTGCCGGTTGGTAAATATGGGTCCTCGGAAAAGTTTGAAGAACACTGATCCAGAACATAAGAACTAGACTGGGCCATTCTGCTCTTTGAGTTTGATTTTTTTCAAAAAATACTCTCATGGGATGTGATCCAGGTGGTGGTGTTCCATGCGTCTGTCCTTGTCCTTCTGGGTGGTAGAGGTCGCGGGTTTGGAAGGTGCTATAAAAGCAGCCCTGGTGAATTGTGGCAGCCTTGGTGAGTTGCGGCTGTGCATCTTGTAGATTGCACACTGCTGCAACTGTGCATGCTGTTGCCGTGAATGCCCGTGAATTACAGTGATTATTTTTACCCTCAACTCCACTTTCCTGCACAATTTCCTTACCTCTTGATTCACTCGATGACCCCCAAAAAAAACAATCACACTCCTGTGACTGAACATCCTCCGATCTCTGGGGTCGGCAATCAGAAGGTCGTTAACCTTTGGCAGTGAAGAAACTTCTAATCTCAACCCTAAATGGCCAACCCCTCACTCTGAGACTGTGACCCTGCGTTCTAATCCCCCAACCAAGGAACCCC
Organism: Scyliorhinus torazame; assembly: GCF_047496885.1. NCBI lineage: Eukaryota > Metazoa > Chordata > Chondrichthyes > Carcharhiniformes > Scyliorhinidae > Scyliorhinus > Scyliorhinus torazame. The sequence continues at coordinate 271,136,342 of NC_092715.1, read as the reverse complement.
CCCCAGTACCAACCTGATCAAGCCCCTCAAGAATTTTACATATTTCAATGAGATCTTTTCTCAATCTTCTAAGGTCCAGGGAACAGAGAGCTGAGGCTGGAGTCGCTGATTGTGGGGCTATGTCCACAGTAACGCAGCCTCAGCACCGATCCCCCGACCAGTGAGGGGTTCGCAGCCTGCCACACACAACTCCCGGCCTTCCCGATATAAACGGACGGAGAATTGCCGGTTGCGCGGCCGCACGTGCGCAAGGCGGTGACCTGCTGCAGTTGCGCTGTACAACCTGGCGCTGGCTATGCTTGGACCCGACCTGCCAGATAGAGTATACCCCTGGATACCCACTCGCCACCCCCGACCAGTTCCCTAGCCCTTGACAAAGCCCCCCCCGGCCAGCCGCACGTCTCCCGCCCAACTGTTGGCGGTGCTGGACACAGTCCGCAGCTGCCACACCGGGTTCCGGACCGCTGAGCCCACGGGTGCCCTGTGCGGTCGGGAACTCAGCCCATTGGGGGCGGAGCATCGGGGGAGGCCCTTCAGGTAACGCCCTGAGGCAGTCCCAACGGCGTTCTCCTCCATGACACCGTTTTGGAAGGTGCGGGGATCCGATCTGGTCGTAAAAAGGGATTCTCTGCCCGATCGCCGATTCGGAAACTGCGTCAGCAAGCAGAGAATCCCACCCCTAATCTACTCGATCTCTCCTCCGAGGACACCCCCTCATCCCAGGCCTTTGATAACTCAACACCCTACACTCTCTGTCCTGTTGACCCACTTCACCCCACATCTCTTCCATCCTAGCTTCAATCTGCTCACCATCCTGCAAACCCAATCTTGAGCAAATTCATGTCCATCCAATCTACCCGAGCCGAAATGCAATATGAAATCATCAAGTCTCGTGGCACAGAAGATCATTGAGCTCACCGTGCGTCAGGAATAAGTGTTGTCAGTGGTGGAGTGTGGAATCTGTCTGGAACAACAGTGTGTGAGGTTGGGAATGGAAGATCCCGTTGGGAGCAGCAGGCAGGAGCCAATCCAGTGCTGACGATTCTGCCTTCATCAACTTGTTCGTCTTGCTACTCGTGTTCAGGAGATGCGTCTCTACCCGTTTAATTACTTCAGAATTTAAAAAAAAATCATTCATCCTCGGGATGTGGACATCGCTGGTTAGGCTAACGTTTATTGTCCATCCCGAATTGCCCTTGAAGGTGGTGGTGAGCTGCCGCCTTAAACCGCTGTAGACCCTGTGGTGTCGGTACACCCACAGTGCTGCGAGAGAGGGGGCTCCAGGATTTTGACCCAGCTGTGATGAAGGAACGGTGATATATTCTTATTTGGAACGGTATGCAACTTGGAGGGGAACTTCCAAGTGGTGGTATTCCCAAGCATTTACTGCCTTTGTCCTGGAGGTGGTAAATGTTGCAGATTTCGGAATAGGTGGCTTGTATAGCAACTACCCTTCTCCAAGAAGTAGCCCAACACACAGCTAAGGGTTGATAATTCGTGTGGCAGAGAGGAGCTGAGGTGACAATAAATGTTATCATCGAATGTGATGCACTGAATCTGATGGGATCTCTGCACAGCCGCATTCCAGATACTTGTACATAGGAGCATACAGGAAAATAGCAGCAGGAGGAGGCCATTCGGCCCTTCGAGCCTGCTCCCCCATTCATTATGATCATGGCTGATCATCAAGTTCAATACCCTGATTTCCACCACCCCCCCCCCCATATCCCCTGATCTCTTTAGCCCCAAGAGCTGTATTTAATTCCTTCTTGAAATTACACAATGTTTTGGCCTCAACTACTTTCTGTGGGAGTGAATTCCACAGATTCACCGCTCTCTGGGTGAAGAAATTTCTCCTCAACTCGGTCCTAAAAGGTTTATCCCTTATCCTGAACTATGACCCCCTAGCTCTGGACTCCCCCACCATCGGGAACATTCTTTCTGAATCTACCCTGTTCAATCTTGCTAGAAGTTATATGTTTCTATGAGATCCCTCCCCCTCACTCCAATGAATCCTGAACCAACTTAGTCTCTCCTCATATGACAGTCCCGCCATCCCAGGAATCAGTCTGGTAAACCCTCGCTGCTCTCGTCACAAGAACATCCTTCCTTGGAAAAGTCACCAAAACTGCACACAACCAGGTGTGGCCTCACCAATGCCCTTTACAATTGCAGTAAAACATCCCTGCTCCTGTACTCCAATCCTCTCGCTATGAAGGCCAACATACCATTTGCCTTCTTCCCTGCCTGCTGTACCTGCGCACTTACCTTCAGCGACTGAGGCACGAGGACACCAAGGTCTCGCTGAGTCTCCACGTCTTATTGGTTAATTGTCTGACATGGCAGCAAATGAAAATCTGGTTAACCAATCCGTGTTAATCTGGCCATGCCAGTATAATCTAATCTGAGTGTTCGTTTTGCATATAGTGCCCGCGATGGAACTTTAGAGCATGTCCAGAAGAGAGTATTTCAGCTGGTGTAACATTAAGCCCTGTGTATTGTCTGCTTTCATATAACGCAGTAAATATGATGCTCTCTGCATTTCAAACAATGACTTTAAAAAATTATGCAGATCGATAAAGGGTTGCATTTTGTGGTATTTATAGTTTTGAGATTTGGTCCTTTTGAAGGGTTAACCAAGGCTAGTATCATTTTTGGAAACGCCTTTGTGTTTGATGTGCAGCCAGGTCATTGCATTCTTTTCCTGCTTGTGCTCAGCTGACCCATTCCACCAAACTTCCCTGAAGTTATTCATTTCTCTGTTGTCTTGTGAAGTCTTGGAACCCGATCAGTGTTTAATTACAGTCTGTATGTCAGCGGTTAGTTACGTGTGAGAGAGAAAGTGTGTGTGTGTGAGTGAGAGCTTCTGTGTGTGTGTTGTGTAAATGAGAGTACGTGGGAACACCTGAATTTGTAAGTGCGGACTTTGCTAACTTTTCTAAAGTAATGTCTATTGGTAAGAGTCTGAGCTGCTGTGAGCTTCCCCTCCTGTCATTTGTGAATGATGAGGCGGACTGCAATCGCTGCAGTGCGAGGAGAGCTCCCCTGAGCACCGGAACCAGTGTAACAGAGCTGAAGGGGCAAAAATGGACTGTGATTTTTTTTAAGTACCATTCCCTGGTTCGTGACTGGAGGATGCCTTTCCCTTCTCCCTGGTTTTGATAAATTTACAAAGTCAAATGGCTGACACAGATGGATAATCCAAGTGTGCAGGCTGAAGAGTTATAAATTAACACATTATTCCCTCTTAATGTGAAATACTTGAGAATGCATTTCGTTGGTCCCCTGGCGTCTGTACATTGAGGGCTCACATTGTACTCTTCAAGTGGCATTGATTTGCTAAAGCGCTGAATTAGCATGTCGGCCCAGCTGCCTCGCCACTCGCGTGTTCCTGGACTTGTCTGTATCCCGCTGCCTGGGCCACACACACTGGGATGCTGCTGACTGCTTACCCCAGCTTTTCCCTTTTGTTGTTCTGCAGTTTTTCTGCAGTACGGTTTGAAATATGACCATTAAAACAGTAAGTGGAAGCGGCGCATATATTAAAACGGGCTGGAAAGGGCAGCACCGCGCTGGTACCCGCCCAGGGGGGCAGCGCCGCGCTGGTACCCGCCCAGAGGGGCAGCACCGCGCTGGTACCCGCCCAGGGGGGCAGCGCCGCGCTGGTACCCGCCCAGGGGGGCAGCGCCGCGCTGGTACCCGCCCAGGGGGGCAGAGCCGCGCTGGTACCCGCCCAGGGGGGCAGCGCCGCGCTGGTACCCGCCCAGGGGGGCAGCGCCGCGCTGGTACCCGCCCAGGGGGGCAGCGCCGCGCTGGTACCCGCCCAGAGGGGCAGCGCCGCGCTGCTACCCGCCCAGAGGGGCAGCGCCGCGCTGGTACCCGCCCAGAGGGGCAGCGCCGCGCTGGTACCCGCCCAGAGGGGCAGCACCGCGCTGCTACCCGCCCAGGGGGGCAGCGCCGCGCTGCTACCCGCCCAGAGGGGCAGCGCCGCGCTGCTACCCACCCAGAGCAGCAGCGCCGCGCTGGTACCCGCCCAGAGGGGCAGCGCTGCGCTGGTACCCGCCCAGAGGGGCAGCGCCGCGCTGGTACCCGCCCAGAGGGGCAGCGCCGCGCTGGTACCCGCCCAGGGGGGCAGCGCCGCGCTGGTACCCGCCCAGGGGGGCAGCACCGCGCTGGTACCCGCCCAGAGGGGCAGCGCCGCGCTGGTACCCGCCCAGAGGGGCAGCGCCGCGCTGGTACCCGCCCAGAGGGGCAGCGCCGCGCTGGTACTCGCGGTGATGAGAGCAGACGCTGCCATGCGGAGAGAAGGGTGCACCAACTCTGAACTCCTCATTCGCCGTGGGGAGGAACCGACTGAAAAGATCAATTTGCACTTTCACTGACAGACCAAGGTCACAAAAGAAGGTCTTCAGGGAGGGAGCTGGGGAGTGACTGACTGATTTTGGGGTGAGGTTGTTGAAGACTGAAAGAATATTTTCATGGTGTCAGATTGTCATTGTGATGCAGTGCTGTGTGTAGTTGCAGGATTGTTACAATGATAAGGTTTTTAGTTGTCTCAAAGAAGCCTCCGTGAAATTGTCAAGTTTCCTTCCCCACAGTGAAGCGGTTTCATCCCACAATGGAACGGGTTCAAGGGGCTGAATGGCTTACTCCTGTCCCTCTGTCCCATTCACGTGGGACATCCTTTCCATTCATTGTTTTATCAATCGGGTTGTCATTTGAAAACCTCCTCGTGTGATTGTATTTGCTGACAAGCTGAACTTGGAATTAAAAATTTGATATGAAATCCAAAGCATGATGAATGAGCGGTCTGGGTGAACTTGGCACAATATTGTTTTCCAGGAATCACAAATTATTCCAACAGCACTTAAAGGCATTAAGCATTCCATGTATTTCAGAGTCGCTGCATCTATTTGCGTCTTTTAACCCTGAAGGTTTTAAAGATTTTTATTCGGAGAGTTATTTTGTGTTTTCTGTTGGGTCACGAAGCATCGCATGGTCGAATGATGGGCGAGAGACTTGTCCAATATCTCAGTGAATGCCGTTCTGAAACCCCTCACTGGGGTGCGTGACTCGGGGCTGATTCCTCTTCCAATATCCCAACAATTTTGTTTTAGAAAGCGATAGAACAGCTAACTGCCTTTTTCTGCGGAAAAATGGATCCTTATTAAGAGAGTAGGGATGAATAAGGGCAGCACGGTAGCATGGTGGTTAGCACAATTGCTTCACAGCTCCAGGGTCCCAGGTTCGATTCCGGCTTGGGTCACTGTCTGTGCGGAGTCTGCACGTTCTCCCCGTGTGTGCGTGGGTTTCCTCCGGGTGCTCCGGTTTCCTCCCACAGTCCAAAGATGTGCAGGTTAGGTGGATTGGCCATGATAAATTGCCCTTAGTGTCCAAAATTGCCCTTAGTGTTGGGTGGGGTTACTGGGTTATGGGGATAGGGTGGAGGTGTTGACCTTGGGTAGTGTGCTCTTTCCAAGAGCCGGTGCAGACTCGATGGGCCGAATGGCCTCCTTATGCACTGTAAATTCTATGAAACCCCCATCTATGAATGGATTTTTAAAACAGTCCTGCAAAAGACCAACGTTGTTTAAAAAAAAATGTAATTTTCTGCTGGGGTCCCATTTTGAAACAAACGTACGTACACCTGGTGCATGGCAGCCATACACCTCTCAAAGCCATTAAAGGTGCTTTCAAACATAGATTTGTGAAATCATTTTATTGGAATGTATGTTCTCGGACATGACAAGTGAGGTTGACAGCACAGTATCAATAAAAACAAAGATTTGTCACATCTGGCTCTGGGGTGATGCAGGTTCTGGGTCTGGGCAAAAGTCCTGAATGTTGGTGGTTTGGTCCTCGGCACAGGGGAGCGAGAAAGGGGGAAGGGATGGGGTAGGATGGTGGGGATGGGGAATGGGGTCTGGTTTCTGGTTGTTACCTTGGTTGAAGCGTTGCTGTTCTTGGCTGTTGGGCAGATTGCTGTGAGAGATTGGAGTTCAGCAGATGTGGAAGATCAGGAAAGCTGAGAGTTTGTGACTCCAAGACCTGAGATTGATTGATTTTGTGTTGGGTGAGGCTCTGCGGGGATGTGGAGAAGTGGAGAAATGGTGTTTTGAGTTACAGATCAGCGTTACGCAGGTCAAAGAGACACAGCCTGAGTGAGTGAGACACATCCAGAGTGGGGAATTTGAAACTTGGTAATTTGGTACAGTGAGGTAATTCGGTACAGAGTGGGCGAAGGTGCTTTTTCCCTACTGTTTTGTTCTCTTTCTTCGGGCCTAGTTTCGGGAGCCGTTCGGAGGAGGAGGAGCAGTCTCTGTGTATAAAAACCTAACGGTAACTTCCTGTTTTCCACTTTTTTTTTTCAAAAGTGACGTCAGAGGGAAGCTGTGATCTGATTGGTTGATAGCAAATCTGCCCCAAATTTTAAAAAAACACACCGCTAAACTCGTAAACTTAAATTAAACTAATTAATTGATTAGTGATGGCTGGTCAGGTGATGTGCTTGAGCTGCTTGATGTGGGAGCTGGCAGATCCCATTGCGAGCTGCAGCGACCACATCTGCAGTAAGTGTTGGCTGCTCGAAGAGCTCCGGCTCAGAGTTGATGAGCTGGAGTCTGAGCTTCAAACACTGAGGCACATCCGGGAGGGGGAGACTTACCTGGACACTGTGTTTCAGGAGGCAGTCACACCTGTCAGAGTAAGTAGTTTAAATCCTGCCAGTGGCCAGGGACAGCAGGGTGTGACTGCAAGTCAGGCAGGTAAAGGGAACCAGCAGTCAGGAACTCAGGAGCCTCAGCCCTTGACTCTGTCCAACAGGTACGAGGCACTTGCTCCCTGTGTGGATGGCGAAAAGGGCTGTAGGAAGGATGAGTCAGCTGACCAAGGCACCATGGTTCAGCAGGTCATTCAAGGGGAGGGAGTAAATAGGCAAGTTGTTGTAGTTGTAGGGGATTCTATTATCAGGGGGATAGATAGTATCCTTTGTGAGCAGGATAAAGAGTCCCGCATGGTATGTTGCCTGCCCGGTGCTAGGGTGCGGGACATCTCTGACCGGCTTGAAAGGATACTGGAGAGGGAGGGGGAGGATCCAGTTGTTGTGGTCCATGTTGGTACCAACAATATAGGCAAGTCTAGGAAAGAGGACCTGTTTAGAGATTATAAAGAGCTAGGATTCAAATTAAAAAAAAAAACAGGTCCTCAAGGGTCATAATCTCCGGATTACTGCCCGAGCCACGTGCAAATTGGCATAGGGAGGCAAGAATAAGGGAAGTTAACACGTGGCTGAAAGAGTGCTGTGGGAAAGAGGGGTTCCTTTTCATGGGACACTGGCATCAGTTTTGGGACGGGGGGACCTATACCATTGGGATGGTCTCCACCTGAACCGAGCTGGGACCAGTGTTCTGGCGAAAAGAGTAAATAGGGTGGTCAATAGGACTTTAAACTAGAGATTGGGGGGGGGAAGGGAAAGTCAGGGAACCAAGAGGTGAAGTAATCAGTGGGAAGCGTAGCTGCTTAGGAATACAAAAAAGCACGAAAAGACAGAACTCTGGAGAGGTTACGATAGTCCCCATCCCACAAAATATGACACAGTGTATGGAAAGGCTCAGTAAACCAAGGTCCACCACACTAAGAAAACAAAAAGGGACGGTCAATAGAGAATTAAAGGTGCTATATTTAAATGCGTGCAGTGTACGGAACATGGTAGATGAGCTTGTGGCCCAGATTGTGACTGGCAGGTATGATGTGGTAGGCATCACAGATGTGGTTGCAGGGGGTTCAGGAGTGGCATTTAAACATCCAGGGATTCACAACCTATCGAAAAGACAGAGCGGTGGGCAGAGGGGGTTGCCTTGTTAATTAGGAATGAAATTAAATCAATAGCATTAAATGACATAGGGTCAGATGATGTGGAGTCTGTGTGGGTAGAGTTGAGGAACCACAAAGGTAAAAAAAACATAATGGGAGTTATGTACAGGCCTCTTAACAGTGGTCAGGACCAGGGGCACAAAATGCACCACAAAATAGAAAGGGCATGTCAGAAAGGCAAGGTCACAGTGATCATGGGGGACTTCAATATGCAGGTGGACTGGGTAAAAAATGTTGCCAGTGGACCCCAAGAAAGGGAATTCATTGAATGTTTACAGGAGGGCTTTTTGGAACAGCTTGTGATGGAGCCTATGAGGGAACAGGCCATTCTGGACTTAGTGTTATGTAATGAGCCAGACTTGATAAAAGATCTTAAAGTAAGGGAACACTTAGGAGGCAGTGATCATAATATGGTAGAATTCAGTCTGCAATTTGAAAGAAAGAAGATCGAATCAGATGTAAAGGTGTTACAGTTAAATAAAGGTAACTACAGGGGCATGAGGGAGGAACTGACGAAAATCGACTGGGAGCAGAGCCCAGTGGGAAAGACAGTAGAACAGCAATGGCAGGAGTTTCTGGGAGTAATTGAGGACCCAGTACAGAGGTTCATCCCAAAGAAAAGAAAGGTTATCAGAGTGGGGATTAGGCAGCCATGGCTGACAAAGGAAGTCAGGGAATGCATCAAAGCAAAAGAGAAAGCCTATAATGTGGCAAAGAGTAGTGGGAAGTCAGAAGATTGGGAAGGCTACAAAAACAAACAGGATAACAAAGAGAGAAATAAGGAAAGAGAGGATCAAATTTGAAGGTAGGCTAGCCAGTAACATTAGGAATGATAGTAAAAGTTTCTTTAAATACATTAAAAACAAACGGGAGGCAAAAGTAGACATTGGGCCGCTCCAAAATGACGCTGGTAATCTAGTGATGGGAGATGAGGAACTAATTAAGTACTTTGCGTCAGTCTTCACAGTAGAAGACATGAGTAATATCCCAACAATTCAGGAGAGTCAGGGGGCAGAGTTGAATATGGTAGCCATCACAAAGGAGAAAGTGCTAGAGAAACTAAGAGGTCTAAAAATTGATAAATCTCCGGGCCCAGATGGGCTACATCCTAGAGTTCTAAAGGAGATAGCTGAAGAAATAGTGGAGGCGTTAGTTATGATCTTTCAAAAGTCACTGGAGTCAGGGAAAGTTCCAGAGGATTGGAAAATCACTTTTGTAACCCCCCTGTTCAAGAAGGGAACAAGAAGAAAGATGGAAAATTATATTATTAGCGTAACCTCGGTTGTTGGCAAGATTCTAGAATCCATCGTTAAGAATGAGATTTCTAAATTCTTGGAAGTGCAGGGTCGGATTAGGACAAGTCAGCATGGATTTAGTAAGGGGAGGTCGTGCCTGACAAACCTGTTCGAGTTCTTTGAAGAGATAACAAATAGGGCAGACCAAGGAGAGCCAATGGATGTTATCTATCTTGACTTCCAAAAGGCCTTTGATAAGGTGCCTCACGGGAGACTGCTGAGTAAAATAAGGGCCCATGGTATTCGAGGCAAGGTACTAACATGGATTGACAATTGGCTGTCAGGCAGAAGGCAGAGAGTTGGGATAAAAGGTTCTTTTTCGGAATGGCAACCGGTGACGAGTGGTGTCCCGCAGGGTTCAGTGTTGGGGCCACAGCTGTTTTCTTTATATATTAACGATCTAGATGATGGGACTGGGGACATTCTGGCTAAGTTTGCCGATGATACAAAGTTGGGTGGAGGGGCAGGTAGTATGGAGGAGGTGGGGAGGCTGCAGATTTAGACAATTTAGGAGAGTGGTCCAAGAAATGGCTGATGAAATTCAACGTGGGCAAGTGCGAGGTCTTGCACTTTGGAAAAAAGAATAGAGGCGTGGACTATTTTCTAAACGGTGACAAAATTCATAATGCTGAAGTGCAAAGGGACTTGGGAGTCCTTGTCCAGGATTCTCTAAAGGTAAACTTGCAGGTTGAGTCCGTAATTAAGAAAGCAAATGCAATGTTGTCATTTATCTCAAGAGGCTTGGAATATAAAAGCAGGGATGTACTTCTGAAGCTTTATAAAGCACTAGTTAGGCTCCATTTAGAATACTGCGAGCAATTTTGGGCCCCACACCTCAAGAAGGACATGCTGGCACTGGAGCGGGTCCAGCGGAGATTCACACAGATGATCCCAGGAATGGTAGGCTTAACATACGATGAACATCTGAGGATCCTGGGATTGTATTCATTGGAGTTTAGGAGGTTGAGGGGAGATCTAATAGAAACTTACAAGGTAATGAATGGCTTAGATAGGGTGGACGTAGGGAAGTTTTTTCCATTAGCAGGGGAGACTAGGACCTGGGGGCATAGCCTTAGAATAAAAGGGAGTCACTTTAGAACAGGGATGAGGAGAAATTTCTTCGGCCAGAGAGTGGTGGGTCTGTGGAATTCATTGCCGCAGAGGGCAGTGGAGGCCGGGACGTTGAGTGTCTTTAAGACAGAAGTTGATCAATTCTTGATTTCTCGAGGAATTAAGGGCTATGGAGAGAGAGCGGGTAAATGGAGTTGAAATCAGCCATGATTGAATGGTGGAGTGGACACGATGGGCCGAATGGCCTTCCGCTCCTATGTCTTATGGTCTTATAACCTACTTGAACGGCAGAGCAGGTTTGACGTGTTGAATGGCTTCCTATCCCTATGGTAAGGTAATGATTTGGACATGCATTTTGTTGATGAATGTATGAAATGAAGCAGGTACGTAATGTGGAAACAGCTCATCGTCCAAATAAGGAGCAATTTTTGTTATTTATTGTGTGGTGAATGGAATATAAAAATAGGGATGTTTTACTACAGTTGTATAGGGCATTGGTGAGAACATAGCCAGAGTATTGTGGACAGTTTGGGTCTCCTTGTTTAAGAAAAGATTTAGTTGCATTGGATGCAATTCAGTGAAGGTTCACTCTACTGGTACCTGGGTTGGGGGTTTATATTCTGGTGAAAGATTGGGTCTGTATCCATTGCAGTTTAGAAATATGAGAGGTGGGGAAAAATGTGAAAAAGGAGGCGAATAAATTTTTTAAAAAAGTATGAGGTGATCTTATTGAATCCTATAATTAATCACCTCCGCGGACTGGACCGGGTGGAGGCTGCAAGGAGATTTCACCTTGTGGGAGTGGCGAGGGCCCGGGAACAGTTTAAAAATAAGGACTCTCTCATTTAAGTCTGGTATGAGAAGAAATGTTTGAGGGTCGTAAACGTTTGGAACTCTCTTTCCCCAAAGAGCGGTGGAGACTGGTTCAGTGAATATTTTTAAGGCAGATGGAGATAAATTCTTGACTAACAAGGGAATCCAAGCTTAGCGGGGATAGGGGGGGATGTAGTGAGGCATCAGTCATTATCTTATAGAGTGGCAGAGGTGACTCGAGGGGCTGAATGGCCTGCTCCTGCTCATAACTCATGTTTTTGTATGTAATCTTGCTAGCATGTAGGTCATATATCATGTATATATCATATACCAAAGAGAGACTTGCTTTTCTGTAGCACTTTACACAACCTCAGAATATCCCCAAGTGCTTCACAGCCAATTAAATAGCGTGAAGTGCCTCTTCGGTGATCACTTGCTGACAAGTCTGATTGTCCACCTAATAAACTCCGTGTTACTGGTCATGGACTCTGTGGGTCCTCCCGTGGCTGATCAATCCAATCCTAACGCACATTTGGCAGGTGTTTCCGGGATGTGGGATCGGTCCTTGGACTCTATATCACTGGTATTCCTTCCTCCGATTCCTTTTCCGGGCCGCCCTAGAGCTTGGTGAAGGTGATTTGCTTTGGCAGTCGGGACTCTGACATCTGAGCGCATGGCCGGCCCAGAGGGGTTGGTCATGGTCTTGATGCTGGTGCTTTTGGCTCCTTCAAGGACACTGATGTTAGTACGCCTGTCCTCCCAGCTGATGGCAGGGCGCCTGTCCTCCCGGCTGATGGCAGGGCGCCTGTCCTCCCGGCTGATGGCAATGCGCCTGTCCTCCCGGCTGATGGCAGTGCGCCTGTCCTCCCGGCTGATGGCAGGGCGCTTGTCCTCCCGGCTGATGGCAGGGCGCCTGTCCTCCCGGCTGATGGCAGGGCGCCTGTCCTCCCGGCTGATGGCAGGACGCCTGTCCTCCCGGCTGATGGCAGGGCGCCTATCCTCCCGGCTGATGGCAGGGCGCCTGTCCTCCCGGCTGATGGCAGGGCGCCTGTCCTCCCGGCTGATGGCAGGGCGCCTGTCCTCCCGGCTGATGGCAGGGCGCCTGTCCTCCCGGCTGATGGCAGGGCGCCTGTCCTCCCGGCTGATGGCAGGACGCCTGTCCTCCCGGCTGATGGCAGGGCGCCTATCCTCCCGGCTGATGGCAGTACGCCTGTCCTCCCGGCTGATGGCAGTGCACCTGTCCTGCCGGCTGATGGCAGGACGCCTGTCCTGCCGGCTGATGGCAGGGCGCCTGTCCTGCCGGCTGATGGCAGGGCGCCTGTCCTGCCGGCTGATGGCAGGGCGCCTGTCCTGCCGGCTGATGGCAGGGCGCCTGTCCTGCCGGCTGATGGCAGGGCGCCTGTCCTGCCGGCTGATGGCAGGGCGCCTGTCCTGCCGGCTGATGGCAGGGCGCCTGTCCTGCCGGCTGATGGCAGGGCGCCTGTCCTGCCGGCTGATGGCAGGGCGCCTGTCCTGCCGGCTGATGGCAGGGCGCCTGTCCTGCCGGCTGATGGCAGGGCGCCTGTCCTGCCGGCTGATGGCAGGGCGCCTGTCCTGCCGGCTGATGGCAGGGCGCCTGTCCTGCCGGCTGATGGCAGGGCGCCTGTCCTGCCGGCTGATGGCAGGGCGCCTGTCCTGCCGGCTGATGGCAGGGCGCCTGTCCTGCCGGCTGATGGCAGGGCGCCTGTCCTGCCGGCTGATGGCAGGGCGCCTGTCCTGCCGGCTGATGGCAGGGCGCCTGTCCTGCCGGCTGATGGCAGGGCGCCTGTCCTGCCGGCTGATGGCAGGGCGCCTGTCCTGCCGGCTGATGGCAGGGCGCCTGTCCTGCCGGCTGATGGCAGGGCGCCTGTCCTGCCGGCTGATGGCAGGGCGCCTGTCCTGCCGGCTGATGGCAGGGCGCCTGTCCTGCCGGCTGATGGCAGGGCGCCTGTCCTGCCGGCTGATGGCAGGGCGCCTGTCCTGCCGGCTGATGGCAGGGCGCCTGTCCTGCCGGCTGATGGCAGGGCGCCTGTCCTGCCGGCTGATGGCAGGGCGCCTGTCCTGCCGGCTGATGGCAGGGCGCCTGTCCTCCCGGCTGATGGCAGGGCGCCTGTCCTCCCGGCTGATGTGGAGAATCCGTCTCAGACAGTGTTGGTGCCTTGAGGTGGCGTCTGTATATAGTCCAAGTTTATGAGTCATTTGTACACTCTGATCTTGGTGTCAGCACGGATGTTACGCTTGTCATAGACTCTTGCCCTTGGGCGTCCTGAAAGAGGTGCCCGCGGAATGGAAATGATGTTGGATCTCTGCATCAATGTCAGCCTTGGATGAGAGGTGACTCCCTTGGCAGGGAAAATGACCCAAGATTGGGAGGGTTTCTCCATTGATTTTGATGGAGAGAGAGACCGGATCATTGCCCTGGGGTGGGTTGGTAAAGGACTTGAGTCTTCATGAGGTTGAGGCTGAGACCGATTCTTTGGGATGCTTCCGCGAAGGTATTGAGCATGGCTTGGAGATTCTCTTCTGAGAGAGTGAAGGTGGTGATGTCACGTGAAAGCATTCCCACGAGGAATGTCAGTGTCATTTTCTTCTTGGATTTCAACCAGTTTGGGTTTAAAGGTTTTCTGTCCATCCTGGAGACGATGCCCACTCCACTGTTCTTGGCAAGGTGAAGGGTGGTGGCAATGAAGATGACGATAAGGGTGGGGGCGATGACTCGTCCCTGCCTGACCACAGCCTAGACTTGGTTTCTGAGTTACTCCCGTCGGTCAGGACTGTTGCCAACATCTTGTCGAGGAGGAATTGGAGGATGTTAATGAATTTCTCTGGACAACCGGCCTTTGACAGGATCTTCCATAGCACTTCCCGATTGTCTGATTCAAAAGACTTGGTCAGATCGATGAAGACCATGTCGAGTGGTTGATGTGGCTCCTGGCCTTTTCTTGAAGTTGCTGAGCAGCGCAAATCGGTCCGCTGTTCTATGGTTTGGTCGGAAGCCACCACCTATTTACTGGTCACCGATCACCACAGGGCTTGTTTGTGGGGCGGGGGGAAGGGATTGGTTTCCTCCAGGGGTTACACCTGGTACAGGACATCTTTTAACATGAGTATCTCGTTGCACATCAGCAAAACACCGGGTGGGTCCCGTTCCAGTGATGAGGGAACCTCGAAACTGGGATCTCCATCCTGCTGTAGCCTTCATCCCCAGAGCAGCCGTTGGTACCGCACAAATATCTTCCCCCAATCTGCCGTTGAGGACTTGTTTTGGATTGCGCTTTGTCTGGTTCCTCCTCACCAACCTTACCGTTGTGGGTGACCCTGCCAGGAGTTTAAGACTCCTAACGACATTGCTCTCGGGATCAAGGGAATGTTCAAGCCTTTTCACCACGGCAAGGTGGCAATGCAAGGAAAGGTTATGAAGTGTAGTCCCTCTTAAATATAGAAAACACAACCAACTGGCACAGAACAAGCTGTCATTAACGTCACTCTGATAGATAACTGGATGATCTGTTGGGTTTTTTTGAGAGATAAATATTGGTCACAACATTGGGTAGAATTCCCGACCTCTTTCAATAGTGTCACACTCTGTCCCCCTTGGAGAGTGGACAAGGCTTCCGTTTTAAATGCAAATTAACACTCTGGCGACGCTCCCTCTGCATGAACTCTCCAGCCGGAGATTCACCTGAGGAAGGAGCAGCGCTCCGAAAGCTAGTGATTCGAAACAAACCTGTTGGACTTTAACCTGGTGTTGTAAGACTTCTTACTGTCTCCAGCCGGGAACGTCACTCCCTCCGCACCCCAATAAATCCATCCGCTGTTTGAGCAACATCTCGATGCTCTGCAGTGTCTGGTCTAATGGATTTTACACCATTAATTTAAAAGAACTGTTTGAAGCATGTTGTAGAACGCAGGCTGTATCTACACTCTGAGCACATTCGATTAGTTTGATCATGTTTGGATGATAGAGATACCCTTTTAAACTAAACCCAGGGACTTGCTAAAGTAAAAGTTGGAAAAGATACATTGATGAAATATGGATTCACAAATATTAACTTTGTTAGTTATATTACTGGCCCACAGAAGATATTTCAAAAAATAACCATCAGTCAATTTGTCTTTTTGCTTCACACGATGAACCTGCTGATGTTTTCTGGGGGGGTTTCAGATTTTTATATTTCTGATTTTCAACAATCATTTAATTTTTTGTGGATTGTGAACAGGCTCCAAAGATTATAACATTTTATTTTCAATCCAAATATTTACTGATGGGTAGGCTTTTGTTCTGTGAATTATTTTACTTTTGATTTGGCCTCTGTTATTTTGGTTCAGACTGGGATCTCCCTCTTTCCCCCAATCTCCCTCTTTCCCCCAATCTCCCTCTTTCCCCCAATCTCCTTCTTTCCCCCCCCCAATCTCCTCCTTTCCCCCCCCCAATCTCCCTCTCCCCCCCCCCAATCTCCCTCTTTCCCCCCCCAATCTCCCTCTTTCCCCCCCCAATCTCCCTCTTTCCCCCCCCCCAATCTCCCTCTTTCCCCCCCCCAATCTCCCTCTTTCCCCCAATCTCCTTCTTTCCCCCCCCCAATCTCCCTCTTTCCCCCCCAATCTCCCTCTTTCCCCCCCCCAATCTCCCTCTTTCCCCCCCCAATCTCCCTCTTCCCCCCCCAATCTCCCTCTTCCCCCCCCCAATCTCCCTCTTTCCCCCCCCAATCTCCCTCTTTCCCCCCCCAATCTCCCTCTTTCCCCCCCCCCAATCTCCCTCTTTCCCCCCCCCAATCTCC
Organism: Scyliorhinus torazame; assembly: GCF_047496885.1. Classification (NCBI taxonomy): domain Eukaryota; kingdom Metazoa; phylum Chordata; class Chondrichthyes; order Carcharhiniformes; family Scyliorhinidae; genus Scyliorhinus; species Scyliorhinus torazame. The sequence goes on along the minus strand of NC_092715.1, from coordinate 271,120,495 downwards.
CTCTTTCCCCCCCAATCTCCCTCTTTCCCCCCCCCAATCTCCCTCTTTCCCCCCCCCAATCTCCCTCTTTCCCCCCCCCAATCTCCCTCTTTCCCCCCCCCCCAATCTCCCTCTTTCCCCCCCCCAATCTCCCCCTTTTCCCCCCCAATCTCCCCCTTTTCCCCCCCAATCTCCCCCTTTTCCCCCCCAATCTCCCTCTTTTCCCCCCCAATCTCCCCCTTTCCCCCCCAATCTCCCCCTTTTCCCCCCCCAATCTCCCCCTTTTCCCCCCCAATCTCCCCCTTTCCCCCCCCAATCTCCCCCTTTCCCCCCCCAATCTCCCCCTTTTCCCCCAATCTCCCCCTTTTCCCCCAATCTCCCCCTTTTCCCCCAATCTCCCCCTTTTCCCCCCCAATCTCCCCCTTTTCCCCCCCAATCTCCCCCTTTTCCCCCCCAATCTCCCCCTTTTCCCCCCCAATCTCCCCCTTTTCCCCCCCAATCTCCCCCTTTCCCCCCCAATCTCCCCCTTTTCCCCCCCAATCTCCCCCTTTTCCCCCCCAATCTCCCCCTTTTCCCCCCCCAATCTCCCCCTTTTCCCCCCCAATCTCCCCCTTCCTCCCCCCCAATAATCTCCCTCTTCCTCCCCCCCCAATCTCCCTCTTCCTCCCCCCCCAATCTCCCTCTTCCTCCCCCCCCAATCTCCCTCTTTCCTCCTCCCCCCCAATCTCCCTCTTTCCTCCTCCCCCCCCCAATTTCCCTCTTTCCTCCTCCCCCCCAATCTCCCTCTTTCCTCCTCCCCCCCCCCAATCTCCCTCTTTCCTCCTCCCCCCCCATCTCCCTCTTTCCCCCCCCCCCCATCTCCCTCTTTCCCCCCCAATCTCCCTCTTTTCCCCCCCAATCTCCCTCTTTTCCCCCCCAATCTCCCTCTTTTCCCCCCCCAATCTCCCTCTTCTTCCCCCCCCAATCTCCCTCTTCTTCCCCCCCCCCAATCTCCCTCTTCTTCCCCCCCCCCCAATCTCCCTCTTCTTCCCCCCCCCCAATCTCCCTCTTTTTCCCCCCCCCAATCTCCCTCTTCCTCCCCCCCCAATCTCCCTCTTCCTCCCCCCCCAATCTCCCTCTTCCTCCCCCCCCCAATCTCCCTCTTTCCTCCCCCCCCCCCAATCTCCCTCTTTCCTCCCCCCCCCCCCAATCTCCCTCTTTCCTCCTCCCCCCCCCCCATCTCCCTCCTCCCCCCCCCCCCAATCTCCCTCTTTTCCCCCCCCACCCCCCAATCTCCCTCTTTCGCCCCCCCCCCCCAATCTCCCTCTTTCTCCCCCCCCCCCCCAATCTCCCTCTTCCCCCAATCTCCCTCTTCCATCCCATTAACAGGGGAGAAAGCGACAGGACGGAATGTTGATGAAGTTTGGCAAAGTGAGGGGTTAGGGTTGGGCCGGTTGGGCCGGAGGGACTGTTTGTGTGTTGTAGATGTTACATTTAACAATGGTAATGTGCTGCTAAAGACACCCTCCATTTCATTAAGGAAATTCTAGCTTTTAAAGCAACATTTATTCCGAATTACAATTGGATTTTGTAAACTCCTATTTGGTCTTGAGTATATATGAATAGTTATGCTCAAAGAGTGACCCCCCCAACCCCCCACACACACCCTCCAGGGTCTCCAGCTCTTCCCCCCATTCTCATGTTTGTAAACCTGCAGTGAATCGCGCTGGTGTGACGCCGCGCTGATTTAATGGGAGGGTAAGTACGTGTGAATACAAGTGGGTGAACCTGATAGTGTCGTCGGCGAGGGATGGCGTAGATCTCAAACTGCAATCTCGCTGGCTCTAATCCCTCTATGGCCCTCTCGGGCGATTTAGTGGGCATAACGGGATTTACGTTCACGGCAAACGGGCTGGAAGTGCCCTGTAATTGTGTGTTGAGTTCCATGTTCTGTTTAAGCTCTGTCACAACGGGCAGCCTCACCTGTATCTTTGCTGCACTGCCTCTGATTGCCGCTCACCTGTCAGAACAGCCCCTTCCAGCGTGGGGAACACTGAAACTCTAATACAGCTAACCCTCGTTAATCTCACCAGTGGCAGAATAAAGCACGCTGCCCCTTTTGTTTTGGATTCACCTGGTGAAGGAGCAGCGCTCCGAAAGCTAGCGTTTGAAACAAACCTGTTGGACTTTAACCTGGTGTTGTAAGACTTCTTACTGTTTTGTTTTGGATGTTATGGATAGTCATTGTCTCGCAAGATTTCTTTCTTCAAAGAGGAATCAACATTATTCAAGCCTAATGCCAGTTGGTTACCTTGCACGAGGCAGCGAAAAAGGATAGCAAAGACTTGCATTTATATCGCGCCTTCCAGCCCTCTGGGCATTCCAATGTACTTTGCAACCAATCAGATACTGTTTTGTGAAGTATGGTCACTGCTACTTTGCATCATTTACTGGTGGATAGATAATGTAAAATATTCAATCTGTGATGCTCAGGAATAACTGATCAATTACCTCCATGAGGATTTCCCTGCACACTTTGTCACAGGACTTGTTGAAACATTTACTCCTCTCCCAAACAGGCTGTAAAGTGAATTGAAGATGTGATGAATGAGTGCAAACCTAATGCTGGTGACTCACTCTCATCTCTTTAATCATATTCAGATGTTCTGTCAGCTTTGAAGGCCCTTGTGGAACATCCTCGCATGTCATACCCGATGTCTGATTATTATTGGGCACCGTGGGATTATTGATTATGGGCGACTCGGTAGCACTGTTGCTTCACAGCGCCAGGGTCCCAGGTTCGATTCCCCGCTTGGGTCACTATCTGTGCGGAGTCTGCACGTTCTCCCCGTGTCTGCGTGGGTTTCCTCCGGGTGCTCCGGTTTCCTCCCACAAGTCCCGAAAGACTGCTGTTGGGTAATGTGGCCATTCTGAATTCTGTGTGTACCCGAACAGGCGCCGGAATGTGGCGACTCGGGGATTTTCACAGTAACTTCATTCAGTGTTAATGTAAGCCTACTTGTGTCAATAAAGATTGTTATTATTTAGTGGGTGTTGTGCCAGATCATGAATAAGTTTGAGGATTTAAAACCATAAATTTGTTTTGGGGATTGCATGTCCAATGAGAATGTCATTTCATGTTTGGGACTAAGAAATGCTCCTGGTCTTATTGTGAAAGTCCGACAGGAGATGGGTTCAGAATAGTTTCTGTCTCCTTCGCTCCACAGATGCTGCCTGACCCGCTCTTTCTGTTTTTAGATCAGATTTCCAGTATCTGCAGTATTTTGCTTTTTTAATGTTTAATGTTAAATGTTTTTTAATAAACATTTTATTGAGGTATTTTTTGGTATTATAACAACAACACAAACTATGTACATGAAACTATAAACATAGTGCAAAAGCCGTCTCCCTCCCTTACAGGTCCCACCTTTATTAACCCCCCACTCTAAGCTAAACTAACCCCCCCTTCTGCTGACGATCAATTTTCCGCGAAGAAGTCGATGAACGGTTGCCACCTCCGAGCGAACCCTAACCGTGACCCTCTCAAGGCGAACTTGATTTTCTCCAAACGGAGAAAGCTAGCCATGTCCGATAGCCAGGTCTCTGACTTCAGGGGCTTTGAGTCCCTTCAAGCTAATAGTATCCGTCTCCGGGCTACCAGGGACGCAAAGGCTAGAACGTCTGCCTCTTTCTCCTCCTGGATTCCCGGGTCTTCCGACAACCTGAAAATCGCTACCTCTGGACTCAGTGCCACCCTTGTTTTTAACACCGTGGACATGACATCTGCAAACCCCTGCCAAAATCCCCTAAGCTTCGGACATGCCCAGAACATGTGGACATGGTTCGCTGGTCCTCCCGCACATTTTGCACATCTGTCTTCCACCCCAAAGAATCTGCACATCCGGGCCACTGTCATGTGAGCCCGGTGAACACCCTTAAATTATATCAGGCTGAACCTGGCACATGTTGCAGACGCGTTGACTCTACTCAACGCGTCCGCCCATAGACCATCCTCTATCTCTCCTCCCCCTTGCGCTTCAGGTCCTCGGACTGAGTCTCCTCTGACCCCATAAGTTCCTTGTAAATGTCCGAGACGCTCCCTTCTCCTACCCACCCTCTGGAAACTACCCTGTCCTGAATCCCCCTTAGCGGTAGGAGTGGGAAGGTTGACACCTCTTTACGTAGGAAGTCCCGCACCTGCAGGTACCTGAATTTGTTTCCCCTTGCCAACCCAAACTTTCCCTCCAGCGCCCTCATACTCGGAAAGCTCCCCCCTAAAAACATATCCCCCGTCCTCTCAATCCCTGCTCTCCACCAGATCCGGAACCCCCCATCCATACTTCCCGGGGGGCAAACCGGTGATTGTTACAGATTGGGGACCAGGACCGATGATCCCTCTGCTCCCACATGTCTCCTCCATTGTCCCCAGACTCTCAGGACCGCCACCACCATGGGGTTGGGGGAGTACCGTGCCAGCGGGAACGGCAGAGGCGCAGGTCTGCCCCCAAACTGGGGCCCTTGCATGAAGCCGCCTCCATACGCTCCCATGCCGACCCCTCCCCAACCACCCACTTCCTGATCATGGCTATATTCTCCGCCCAGTAATAGTGACTAAAATTTGGCAGCGCCAGCCCGCCCTCTCCCCGACTCCGCTCAAGCATTACCTTCCTCACTCGCGGGGTCTTGCCGGCCCAAACGAAGCCAGAGATCACTTTGTTGACCCGTTTAAAAAAGGACCGCGGAGACATTGAAACACGGACAGGAATCTCGGGAGGACCGTCATCTTCACTGTCTGCACCCTCCCAGCCAATGACAACGGGAGAGGATCCCATCTCCGAAAATTGTCCTTCATTTGGTCTACCACCCGGGCAAGATTAAATTTATGCAGCCGGTCCCATTCCCGCGCCACCTGAATGCCTAGGTACATAAAGCTTCCCCCTACTAATCTAAACGGCAGCTCCCCCAATCGCCTCTCGTGTCCCCTCGCCTGGACCGCAAACACCTCACTTTAGCTTATACCCCGAAAACCAGCCAAACTCCCCTAGAATCCTCATGATTTCTTCCATCCCCTCTAATGGGTCGATACATACAGAAGCAGGTCATCTGCATAGAGTGAGACTCCATGCTCCACACCACCCCCCTCCCCCAGCCCCTTGAGGCTTTCAGAGCAATTGCCAGCGGCTCTATAGCTAGCGCAAACAACAGTGGGGGAGAGGGGGCATCCCTGTCTCGTCACCCGGTGCAGTCTAAAATAGTCCGATGTTGTCCTATTCGTCCGTACGCTTGCCCACAGGAGCCTGACACAGCAACCTGACCCAGTCAATAAATCCCCGCCCAAATCCGAACCGTCCCAGTACCTCCCACAGATAATCCCATTCTACCCGATCAAAAGCCTTTTCTACATCCATTGCGATCACTACCTCCACCTCCCTATCTTCCGGGGGCATCATAATCACATTTAACTGCCTTCTTACATTGGCCACCAACTGCCTGCCCTTAACAAACCCCGTCTGGTCCTCCCCAATAACGTCCGGAACACAATCCTCAGTCCTGGAGGACAAAATTTTGGCCAGCAGTTTGGTGTCCACATTCAACAGGGATATCGGCCTGTAGGACCCACACAGCTCCGGGTTTTTGTCCCGCTTCAGAATCAGCGAAATCGTGGCCTGTAACATCGTCGGGGCCAGCACCCCTCTCTCCCTTGCCTCATTGAACATCGTCATCAACACCGGCCCCAATATCCCAGAGAACCTTTTATAAAACTCCACTGGGTAACCGTCCGACCCCGGGGCTTTACCCGCCTGCATGGCCTTCAGACCCTCCACTATCTCTTCCAACCCGATCGGGGCCCCCAGCCCTTCTACCCGTGCCCCGTCCACCTTTGGGAAATTCAGCCTCCCAAGAAGTACCTCATCCCCTTCGGCCCCATGGGGGGTTCCGACCTTTTCAGCCTAATGATCCCTAAATGCCTTATTCACCCCTGCTGAACCTCTGACCAGGTTCCCATCTCCGTCATTTACTTTCCTATCTCCCTGGCTGCCTCCCTCTTTCT
>NC_092715.1:270580203-270740203 GCF_047496885.1 Scyliorhinus torazame | reverse complement strand
ACAGTTTCTCACACACAGTCTCACACACACAGTCTCACACACACAGTCTCACACACACAGTCTCACACACACAGTCTCTCACACACAGTCTCACAAACACAGTTTCTCACACACACAGACTCTCACACGCACAGACTCTCACACGCAGTCTCTCACACGCAGTCTGTCACACGCAGTCTCTCACACGCAGTCTCTCACACGCACAGTTTCACACACACAGTCTCTCACACGCAGTCTCTCACACGCAGTCTCTCACACGCAGTCTCTCACACGCAGTCTCTCACACGCAGTCTCTCACACACAGTCTCTCACACACAGTCTCTCACACACAGTCTCTCACACACAGTCTCTCACACACAGTCTCTCACACACAGTCTCTCACACACAGTCTCTCACACACAGTCTCTCACACACAGTCTCTCACACACAGTCTCTCACACACAGTCTCTCACACACAGTCTCTCACACACAGTCTCTCACACACAGTCTCTCACACACAGTCTCTCACATGCACAGTTTCACATGCAGTTTCATACACACAGTCTCACACAGTCTCTCTCACACACAGTTTCTCACACACAGTTTCTCACACACACAGTCTCACACACACAGTCTGCCACACACAGTCTCACACACACAGTCTCACACACACAATTTCACACGCAGTTTCACACACAGTCTCACAAACACAGTTTCTCACACACACAGACTCTCACAAACACAGTTTCTCACACGCACAGACTCTCACACGCACAGACTCTCACAAACACAGTTTCTCACACGCACAGACTCTCACACGCACAGACTCTCACACGCACAGACTCTCACACGCAGACTCTCACACGCAGTCTCTCACACGCAGTCTCTCACACGCAGTCTCTCACACGCAGTCTCTCACACGCAGTCTCTCACACGCAGTCTCTCACACGCAGTCTCTCACACGCAGTCTCTCACACGCAGTCTCTCACACGCAGTCTCTCACATGCAGTCTCTCACACGCAGTCTCTCACACGCAGTCTCTCACACGCAGTCTCTCACACGCAGTCTCTCACACGCAGTCTCTCACACGCAGTCTCTCACACGCAGTCTCTCACACGCAGTCTCTCACACGCACAGTTTCACACACACAGTCTCTCACACACAGTTTCTCACACACGCAGTCTCTCACACACGCAGTCTCTCACACGCAGTCTCTCACACGCAGTCTCTCACACGCAGTCTCTCACACGCAGTCTCTCACACGCAGTCTCTCACACACAGTCTCTCACACACAGTCTCACACACACCGTTTCACACGCAGTTTCTCACACACACAGTCTCTCACACACAGTCTCTCACACACAGTCTCTCACACACAGTCTCTCACACACAGTCTCTCACACACAGTCTCTCACACACAGTCTCTCACACACAGTCTCTCACACACAGTCTCTCACACACAGTCTCTCACACACAGTCTCACACACACAGTTTCACACGCAGTTTCTCACACACACAGTCTCACACACACAGTCTCTCACACACAGTCTCGCACACACAGTCTCGCACACACAGTCTCTCACACACAGTCTCTCACACACAGTCTCTCACACACAGTCTTTCACACACAGTCTCTCACACACAGTCTCTCACATGCACAGTTTCACATGCAGTTTCATACACAGTCTCACACAGTCTCTCTCACACACAGTTTCTCACACACAGTTTCTCACACACAGTTTCTCACACACAGTTTCTCACACACAGTTTCTCACACACAGTTTCTCACACACAGTTTCTCACACACACAGTCTCTCACACACAGTCTGTCACACACAGTCTCACACACACAATTTCACACGCAGTTTCACACAGTCTCACAAACACAGTTTCTCACACGCACAGACTCTCACAAACACAGTTTCTCACACGCACAGACTCTCACACGCACAGACTCTCACACGCACAGACTCTCACACGCAGACTCTCACACGCAGTCTCTCACACGCAGTCTCTCACACGCAGTCTCTCACACGCAGTCTCTCACACGCAGTCTCTCACACGCAGTCTCTCACACGCAGTCTCTCACACGCAGTCTCTCACACGCAGTCTCTCACACGCACAGTTTCACACACACAGTCTCTCACACACACAGTTTCTCACACACGCAGTCTCTCTCACACGCAGTCTCTCACATGCAGTCTCTCACATGCAGTCTCTCACACACAGTCTCTCACACACAGTCTCTCACACACAGTCTCTCACACACAGTCTCTCACACACAGTCTCTCACACACAGTTTCACACACAGTCTCTCACACAGTCTCTCACACAGTCTCTCACACACAGTCTCTCACACACAGTCTCTCACACACAGTCTCTCACACACAGTCTCTCACACACAGTCTCTCACACACAGTCTCTCACACGCACAGTTTCACACACAGTCTCTCACACACACAGTCTCTCACACACACAGTTTCTCACACGCACAGTCTCACATGCACAGTCTCACATGCACAGTCTCACACACACAGTCTCTCTCACACAGTCTCTCACACACAGTCTGTCGCACACAGTCTCACACACACAGTTTCACACGCAGTTTCACACACAGTTTCTCACACACACAGTTTCTCACACGCGCAGTCTCTCACACGCGCAGTCTCTCACACGCGCAGACTCTCACACGCGCAGTCTCTCACACGCGCAGTCTCTCACACGCGCAGTCTCTCACACGCGCAGTGTCTCACACGCGCAGTCTCTCACACGCGCAGTCTCTCACACGCGCAGTCTCTCACACGCGCAGTCTCTCACACGCGCAGTCTCTCACACGCGCAGTCTCTCACACGCGCAGTCTCTCACACGCGCAGTCTCTCACACGCGCAGTCTCTCACACGCGCAGTCTCTCACACGCGCAGTCTCTCACACGCGCAGTCTCTCACACGCGCAGTCTCTCACACGCGCAGTCTCTCACACGCGCAGTCTCTCACACGCGCAGTCTCTCACACGCGCAGTCTCTCACACACAGTCTCACACACAGTCTCACACACAGTCTCACACACAGTCTCACACACAGTCTCACACACAGTCTCACACACAGTCTCACACACAGTCTCACACACAGTCTCACACACAGTCTCACACGCGCAGTCTCACACACACAGTTTCTCACACACAGTTTCTCACACACAGTTTCTCACACACAGTTTCTCACACACAGTCTCTCACACGCGCAGTCTCACACGCACAGTCTCACATGCACAGTCTCACATGCACAGTCTCACACGGACAGTTTCTCACACACCGTCTCTCACACACAGTCTCTCACACACAGTCTCTCACACACAGTCTCTCACACACAGTCTCTCACACACAGTCTCTCACACACAGTCTCTCACACACAGTCTCTCACACACAGTCTCTCTCACACAGTCTCTTACACACAGTCTCTTACACGCAGTCTCTTACACGCAGTCTCTTACACGCAGTCTCTCACACGCAGTCTCACACACGCAGTTTCACACGCAGTTTCACACACAGTTTCTCACACACACAGTCTCTCACACACAGTCTCTCACACAGTCTCTCACACACAGTCTGTCACACACAGTCTCACACACACAGTTTCACACGCAGTTTCTCACACACACAGTCTCACACACACAGTCTCACACACACAGTCGCACACACACAGTCTCACACACACAGTCTCACACACACAGTCTCACACACACAGTCTCTCACACACAGTCTCTCTCACACACAGTCTCTCACACACACAGTCTCTCACACACACAGTCTCTCACACACACAGTCTCTCACACACACAGTCTCTCACACACACAGTCTCTCTCACACACACAGTCTCTCTCACACACACAGTCTCTCACACACACACAGTCTCTCACACACACACAGTCTCTCACACACACACAGTCTCTCACACACACACAGTCTCTCACACACACACAGTCTCTCACACACACACAGTCTCACACGCACATTCTCTCACACACAGTTTCTCACACACACAGTCTCACACGCACAGTCTCACACGCACAGTCTCACACACACAGTCTCTCACACACACACAGTTTCTCACACACACAGTTTCTCTCACACGCAGTCTCTCACACGCGCAGTCTCTCACACACAGTCTCACACACAGTCTCACACACAGTCTCTCACACAGTCTCACACACAGTCTCACACACAGTCTCACACGCAGTCTCACACGCAGTCTCACACGCAGTCTCACACGCAGTCTCACACGCAGTCTCACACGCAGTCTCACACGCGCAGTCTCACACACACAGTTTCTCACACACAGTTTCTCACACACAGTTTCTCACACGCAGTTTCTCACACGCAGTCTCTCACACGCGCAGTCTCACACACACAGTTTCTCACACACAGTTTCTCACACACAGTTTCTCTCACACAGTTTCTCACACAGTTTCTCACACGCGCAGTCTCTCACACGCGCAGTCTCACACACACAGTCTCACACACAGTCTCACATGCACAGTCTCACATGCACAGTCTCACACGGACAGTTTCTCACACACCGTCTCTCTCACACAGTCTCTCACACACCGTCTCTCTCACACAGTCTCTCTCACACAGTCTCTCACACAGTCTCTCTCACACAGTCTCTCTCACACAGTCTCTCACACACACACAGTCTCTCACACACACACAGTCTCTCACACACACACAGTCTCTCACACACACACAGTCTCTCACACACACACAGTCTCTCACACACACACAGTCTCTCACACACACACAGTCTCTCACACACACACAATCTCTCACACACAGTTTCTCACACAGTCTCACACGCACAGTCTCACACGCACAGTCTCACACACACAGTCTCTCACACACACAGTCTCTCACACACACAGTCTCTCACACACACAGTCTCTCACACACACAGTCTCTCTCACACACAGTCTCTCACACACAGTTTCTCACACACAGTGATATCGCCACTGGACTGGTAATGGTAATTTTAAGTCAATTTTAAAAATCTGGAATGAAAGATTGAATGCCGATCATAAAACTATTGTTGATTGTTGCTAAAAACTGGTCTGGTTCACTAATGTCCTTTAGGGATGAATCTGCCGTCCTTACCTGGTCTGGCCAACATGTCACTCCAGACCCACAGCAGTGTGGTTGGTGTAGTGGGTTTGAAAATGGCCACTCAGTTGTATCAAACTGTTATGAAGTCTAAACAAAGAAATGAAACTGGACAGCACACCCGGTATCGACCTAGAACGTGCAAACAGCAACGGCAAACCCAGCACTGCCGACCATACTCTGTGGACCATGCAAAATCCTGCTTACTAACATCTGTGGGGGGTTGTGCCTGACATAGTCATACTCCGAGAATCATACCTTACAGACAATGTCTCAGACACCGCTATCACCATTCCTGGGTGTGTCCTGTCTAACCGGCAGGACAGATCCAGCATCTATCCCCCCCACCCGACCACCACCACCCCGCCCCCCCTCAGCTGATTAATCCATGTTGAACACCACTAGGGGGGGAGCACTGAGGGTGATGATGATGCAGAATATACTCTGGGTGGGGGATTTCAATGTCCATCACCGAGAGTGGCTCGGTAACACCACCACAGACTGAGCTGGCCGGGTCCGAAAGGACAGAGCTGCTAGACTGGGACTGCAGCAGGTGGTGAGGGAACCAACAAGAGGGAAAAACATACTTGACCTCATCCTCACCAACCTGCCCGCTGCAGATGTATCTGTCCATGGCAGTATCGGTAGGAGTGACCACCAAACAAAGTCTCATCTTCACATTGAGGACACCCTCCATGTTGTGTGGCACGACCACTGTGCTAAATGGGTAGACTTTCACCAGGTCTAGCAACTTGATACTGGGCGTCCATGAGGCGCTGTGGGCCATCAGCAGCAGAATTGTATCAACCACAACCTGTAACTTTGCGGCTGGCATTTCCCCCACTCTAACATTACCATTACACACAGGACTACTTGCAGGCCAGCAGCATAAGCAGCAAGTAACAGGCAGAGCTAAGCGATTCCACAATGAACGCATCAGATCTGAGCTCTGCAGTCCTGCCACATCCAGCTGTGAATGGTGATGGACAATTAAACAACTCACTGGAGGAGGAGGCTCCACAAATATCCGCATCCTCAATGATGGAGGAGCCCAGCACATCTGTGCAAAAGACAAGGCTGAGGCATTCGCAACAATCTTCAGCCAGAAGTGCCGAGTGGATGATCCGTCTCAGTCTCCTCCGGAGGTCCCCAGCATCACAGATGCCAGTCTTCGGTCAATTCAATTCACCCCATATAATGTCAAGAAACAGCTGAAGACACTGGATGCTGCAAAGGCTCTGGGTCCTGACAATATTCCGGCAATAGTACTGAAGACCTGTGCTCCAGAACTTGCCGAGCCCCTAGCCAAGCTGTTCCAGTGCAGCTACAACACTGGCATCTACCCGGCAATGTGGAAAATTGCCCAGGTGTGTCCTGTACACAAGAAACAGGACAAATCCAACACAGCCAATTATCGCCCGATCAGGCTACTCTCCATCATCAGCAAAGTGATGGGAGGAGTCATCAACAGTGCGGCACTTACTCAGCAATAACCTGCCCACGGACGCTCAGTTTGGGTCCCGCCAGGGTCACTCAGTCCCTGACCTCATTACAGCCTCGGTTCAAACATGGACAAAAGAGCTGAATGCCAGAGGTGAGGTGAGAGTGACTGCCCTCGACATCAAGGCAGCATTTGACCGAGTTTGGCATCAAGGAGCCCGAGCTAAACTGCAGTCAATGGGAATCAGGGGGGAAACTCTCCACTGGTTGGCGTCATACCCGGCACAAAGGAAGATGGTTGTGGTGGTTGGAGGTCAATCATCTCAGCTCCAGGGCATCACTGCAGGAGTTCCTCAGGGTAGTGTCACCATCTTCAGCTGCTTCATCAACGACCTCCCTTCCATCGTAAGGTCAGAAGTGGGGATGTTCGCGGATGACTGCACAATGTTCAGCACCATTCCTGACTCCTCAGATAATGAAGCAGTCCCTGTCCAAATGCAGCAAGACCTGGACAATATCCAGGCTTGGGCTGACAAGTGGCAAGTTACATTCATGCCACGCAAGTGCCAGGCAATGGCCATCTCAAATAAGGGAGAACCTTACCAACACCTCTTGACATTCAATGGCATTTCCATCGCTGAATCCCCACAATCAACATCCTGGCGTTCACCATTGGTCAGAAACTGAACTGGACCCAGCCACATTAATAACTCACCCCCTGACCCCCAAAGCCTGTCCACCTATAAGGCACAAGTCAGGAGTGTGAGGGAATACTCTCCACTTGCCTGGATGAGTGCAGCTCCAACAACATTCAAGAAGCTCGACACCATCCAGGACAAAGGAGCCCCGCTTGATTGCTCCCCTTCCACAAACATTGAACCCCTCCACCACTGACGCACAGTGGCAGCCGTGTGTACCATCTACAAGATGCACTGCTGTAACTCACCAATGTTCCTTAGACAACACCTTCCAAACCCACGACCACTACCATCTAGAAGGACAAGAGCAGCAGATACCTGGGAATATCATCACCTGGAGGTTCACCTCCAAGTCACTCACCACCCTGACTTGGAAATATATCACCGTTCCTTCACTGTCACTGGGGCAACATCCTGGAACTTCCTCCCTAACAGCACAGTGGGTGTACCTACACCTCAGGAACTGCAGCGGTTCAAGAAGGACGCTCACCACCACCTTCTTGAGGGCAATTAAGGATGGGCAATAAATTCTGAGCTACCCAGCAATAATAATAATCTTTAATAGTGTCACATGTAGGCTTACATTAACACTGCAATAATACTTGCGTTCATGAATTAAAACTGACGTGCACACAGTCTTGTCGCACACAAGCGCACACTCTCACACACACACTTTCACATTAAGGGGAGGCAATGGTATTATTACTGGACTAGTAATCCAGAGACACAGAGACATATTCTGGGGGGCCGGGTTCGAATTCTGTCATTGGCAGATGGTGAAATTTGAAATCAATACAAAAATCGGTGAAAAAAACTAAAGCTGACCATGAAATAATTATGAATTGTTATAAAAACCCATCTGATTTACTTTGCGGAAGGAAATCTGCCCTACTTACACGGCCTGGCCTACAAGTGACTCCAGATCCATGACAATGCTCTGAGAGATGGGAAATCAGCCAGCGATATCCACATCACACAGACAGATATCAAAAACATGCACACACACTCACACTTAAACACACTCACACTCACAGTTAAACACACTCACACTCACTCTGTCACACACACACTCTGTCACACACACACTCTGTCACACACACACTCTGTCACACACTCAATCTGACACACACTCAATCTGACACACACTCTGACACTCACTCACACTGACACTCACCCAGCCACACACACTCTGACACACAGTCACACACTCTGGCACTCACTCACTCACTCTGACACACTCACTCTGACACACTCACTCTGACACACTCAGTCTGACACTCACTCTGACACACACTCACACTGACACTCACCCAGGCACACACACTCTGACACACAGTCACACACTCTGGCACTCACTCACTCACTCTGACACACTCACTCTGACACTCACTCTGACACACACTCACACTGACACTCACCCAGACACACTCACTCTGACACACTCACTCTGACACACTCACTCTGACAGACACTCACCCTGACACTCACTCACTCTGACAGACACTCACCCTGACACTCACTCACTGTGACACTCACTCACTCTGACACTCACTCACTCTGACACTCACTCACTCTGACACTCACTCACCCTGACAAACACTCACTCTGACACCCACTCACTCTGACACTCCCTCACTCTGACACTCACTCACTCTGACACTCACCCTGACACTCACTCACTCTGACACTCACTCACTCTGACACACACTCACTCTGACACTCACCCTGACAAACACTCACTCTGACACTCACTCACTCTGACACTCACTCACTCTGACACTCACTCACTCTGACACACTCACTCTGACACTCACCCTGACAAACACTCACTCTGACACTCACTCACTCTGACACCCACTCACTCTGACACCCACTCACTCTGACACCCACTCACTCTGACACCCACTCACTCTGACACCCACTCACTCTGACACCCACTCACTCTGACACACACTCACTCTGACAAACACTCACTCTGACACCCACTCACTCTGACACCCACTCACTCTGACACACACTCACTCTGACACTCACTCACCCTGACACTCACTCACTCTGACACTCACTCACTCTGACACTCACTCACTCTGACACTCACTCACCCTGACAAACACTCACTCTGACACCCACTCACTCTGACACTCCCTCACTCTGACACTCACTCACTCTGACACTCACCCTGACACTCACTCACTCTGACACTCACTCACTCTGACACTCACCCTGACACTCACTCACTCTGACACTCACTCTGACAAACACTCACTCTGACACTCACTCACTCTGACACTCACTCACTCTGACACTCACTCACTCTGACACACTCACTCTGACACTCACCCTGACACCCACTCACTCTGACACTCACTCACTCTGACACTTACTCTGACACTCACTCTGACACACTCACTCTGACACCCACTCACTCTGACACCCACTCACTCTGACACCCACGCACTCTGACACTCACTCACTCTGACACTCACTCACTCTGACACTCACTCACTCTGACACTCACTCACTCTGACACTCACTCTGACACTCACTCACTCTGACACTCACTCACTCTGACACCCACTCACTCTGACACCCACTCACTCTGACACTCACTCACTCTGACACTCACTCACTCTGACACTCACTCACTCCGACACCCACTCACTCCGACACCCACTCACTCTGACACCCACTCACTCTGACACACACTCACTCTGACACTCATTCACTCTGACACTCACCCTGACACTCACTCACTCTGACACCCACGCACTCTGACACCCAAGCACTCTGACACCCACGCACTCTGACACCCACGCACTCTGACACCCACGCACTCTGACACCCACGCACTCTGACACCCACGCACTCTGACACCCACGCACTCTGACACCCACGCACTCTGACACCCACGCACTCTGACACCCACGCACTCTGACACCCACGCACTCTGACACCCACGCACTCTGACACTCACTCACTCTGACACTCACTCACTCTGACACTCACTCACTCTGACACTCACTCACTCTGACACTCACCCTGACACTCACTCACTCTGACACCCGCTCACTCTGACACCCACGCACTCTGACACCCACGCACTCTGACACCCACGCACTCTGACACTCACTCACTCTGACACTCACTCACTCTGACACTCACTCACTCTGACACTCACTCACTCTGACACTCACCCTGACACTCACTCACTCTGACACCCACGCACTCTGACACCCACGCACTCTGACACCCACGCACTCTGACACCCACGCAGTCTGACACCCACGCACTCTGACACTCACTCACTCTGACACACACTCACTCTGACACTCACTCACTCTGACACCCACTCAATCTGACACCCACGCACTCTGACACACACTCACTCTGACACTCACTCACTCTGACACTCACTCACTCTGACACCCACGCACTCTGACACCCACGCACTCTGACACCCACGCACTCTGACACCCACGCACTCTGACACCCACGCACTCTGACACTCACTCACTCTGACACACACTCACTCTGACACTCACTCACTCCGACACCCACGCACTCTGACACCCACGCACTCTGACACTCTCTCACTCTGACACTCACTCTGACACTCACTCACTCCGACACCCACTCACTCTGACACCCACTCACTCTGACACCCACGCACTCTGACACTCACCCTGACACTCACTCACTCTGACACTCACTCACTCTGACACTCACACACTCTGACACTCACTCACTCTGACACTCACTCACTCTGACACACACTCAAACTGACACTCACTCACTCTGACACTCACTCACTCTGACACACACTCACTCTGACACACACTCACTCTGACACACACTCACCCTGACACTCACTCACTCTGACACTCACTCACTCTGACACTCACTCTGACACTCACTCTGACACTCACTCTGACACTCATTCTGACACTCACTCTGACACTCACTCACTCTGACACTCACTCTGACACTCACTCACTCTGACACTCACCCACTCTGACACTCACTCTGACACTCACTCACTCTGACACTCACTCTGACACTCACTCACTCTGACACTCACCCACTCTGACACTCACTCTGACACTCACTCACTCTGACACTCACTCTGACACTCGCTCACTCTGACACTCGCTCACTCTGACACTCGCTCACTCTGACACCCACTCACTCTAACACCCACTCACTCTGACACTCACTCACTCTGACACTCACTCACTCTGACACCCACTCACTCTGACACTCACTCACTCTGACACTCACTCACTCTGACACTCACCCTGACAAACACTCACTCTGACACCCACTCACTCTGACACCCACTCACTCTGACACCCACTCACTCTGACACCCACTCACTCTGACACCCACTCACTCTGACACCCACTCACTCTGACACCCACTCACTCTGACACCCACTCACTCTGACACCCACTCACTCTGACACTCACTCACTCTGACACTCACTCTGACACCCACTCACTCTGACACCCACTCACTCTGACACCCACTCACTCTGACACCCACTCACTCTGACACTCACTCACTCTGCCACTCACTCACTCTGACACACACTCACTCTGACACTCACCCTGACAAACACTCACTCTGACACTCGCTCACTCTGACACTCACTCACTCTGACACTCACTCACTCTGACACCCACTCACTCTGACACCCACTCACTCTGACACTCACTCACTCTGACACTCACCCTGACAAACACTCACTCTGACACCCACTCACTCTGACACTCCCTCACTCTGACACTCACTCACTCTGACACTCACCCTGACAAACACTCACTCTGACACTCGCTCACTCTGACACTCACTCACGCTGACACTCACTCACTCTGACACCCACTCACTCTGACACTCACTCACTCTGACACTCACCCTGACAAACACTCACTCTGACACCCACTCACTCTGACACTCACTCACTCTGACACACACTCACTCTGACACTCACTCACTCTGACACTCACTCACTCTGACACCCACGCACTCTGACACTCACTCACTCTGACACTCCCTCACTCTGACACTCACTCTGACACTCATTCACTGTGACACTCACTCTGACACACACACACTCTGGCACTCACTCACTCTGACACCCACGCACTCTGACACTCACTCACTCTGACACTCACTCACTCTGACACCCACACACTCTGACACTCACTCACTCTGACACACACACACTCTGCCACTCACTCACTCTGACACTCACTCACTCTGACACTCACTCACTCTGAGACTCGCTCACTCTGACACTCGCCCACTCTGACACTCGCCCACTCTGACACTCGCTCACTCTGACACTCGCTCACTCTGACACTCGCTCACTCTGACACTCACTCACTCTGACACACACTCACTCTGACACACACTCACTCTGACACACACTCACTCTGACACACACTCAATCTGACACACACTCTGACACTTACTCTGACACACACTCACACTGACACTCACCCAGACGCACACACTCTGACACACCGTCACACACTCTGGCTCTCACTCACTCACTC
Source organism: Scyliorhinus torazame (assembly GCF_047496885.1). Taxonomy (NCBI): domain Eukaryota; kingdom Metazoa; phylum Chordata; class Chondrichthyes; order Carcharhiniformes; family Scyliorhinidae; genus Scyliorhinus; species Scyliorhinus torazame. The sequence goes on along the minus strand of NC_092715.1, from coordinate 270,727,380 downwards.
TGACACACTCATTCTGACAGACACTCACCCTGACACACAATCACTCTGACACTCACTCTGACACCCACTCACTCTGACACCCACTCACTCTGACACTCACTCACTATGACACACACACACTCTGGCACTCACTCACTCTGACACACTCATTCTGACACACACTCATTCTGACAGACACTCACCCTGACACACAATCACTCTGACACTCACTCTGACACTCACTCTGACACCCACTCACTCTGACACCCACTCACTCTGACACCCACTCACTCTGACACCCACTCACTCTGACACCCACTCACTCTGACACACTCATTCTGACAGACACTCACCCTGACACACAATCACTCTGACACACACTCTGACACCCACTCACTCTGACACTCACTCACTCTGACACCCACTCACTCTGACACTCACTCACTCTGACACTCGCTCACTCTGACACTCACTCACTCTGCCACTCACTCACTCTGACACTCACTCACTCTGACACTCACTCACTCTGACACTCGCTCACTCTGACACTCACTCACTCTGACACTCACTCACTCTGACACTCACTCACTCTGACACTCGCCCACTCTGACACTCGCTCACTCTGACACTCACTCACTCTGACACTCACTCTGACACTCATTCACTGTGACACCCACTCACTCTGACACTCACTCACTCTGACACTCACTCACTCTGACACTCACTCACTCTGACACTCACTCACTCTGACACTCATTCACTCTGACACTCACTCCGACACCCACTCACTCTGACACCACTCACTCTGACACTCGCTCACTCTGACACTCACTCACTCTGACACTCACTCACTCTGACACTCACTCACTCTGACACTCACTCTGACACTCATTCACTGTGACACCCACTCACTCTGACACTCACTCACTCTGACACTCACTCACTCTGACACTCACTCACTCTGACACTCACTCACTCTGACACTCACTCACTCTGACACCCACTCACTCTGACACACACTCACTCTGGCACTCATTCACTCTGACAAACACTCACTCTGACACTCACTCACTGTGACACTCATTCACTCTGACACTCACTCACTCTGACACTCACTCACTCTGACACCCACTCACTCTGACACCCACTCACTCTGACACACACTCACTCTGGCACTCATTCACTCTGACACACACTCACTCTGACACTCACTCACTCTGACACACACTCACTCTGACACACACTCACTCTGGCACTCATTCACTCTGACACCCACTCACTCTGACACCCACTCACTCTGACACTCACTCACTCTGACACCCACTCACTCTGACACCCACTCACTCTGACACACACTCTGGCACTCATTCACTCTGACACACACTCACTCTGACACTCACTCACTCTGACACCCACTCACTCTGGCACCCACTCACTCTGGCACCCACTCACTCTGACACACTCACTCCGACACTCGCTCACTCCGACACTCGCTCACTCCGACACTCGCTCACTCCGACACTCGCTCACTCTGACACTCGCTCACTCTGACACACTCACTCTGACACCCACTCACTCTGACACCCACTCACTCTGACACCCACTCACTCTGACACTCACTCTGACACCCACTCACTCTGAAACACACTCACTCTGACACACACTCACTCTGACACACTCACTCTGACACTAATCCTGACACTCACTATCTCTGACACTCACTCAGTCTGATACTCACTCACTCTGACACACACTCAGTCTGACACTCACTCACTCTGACACTCACTCACTCTGACACCCACTCACTCTGACACCCACTCACTCTGACACTCACTCACTCTGAAACACACTCACTCCGACACACGCTCACTCTGACACTCACTCTGACACCCACTCACTCTGACACCCAGTCACTCTGACACCCACTCACTCTGACACCCACTCACTCTGACACTCACTCCGACACCCACGCACTCGGACACTCACTCACTCTGACACACACTCACTCTGACACTCATTCACTCTGACACTCACTCACTCTGACACACACTCACTCTGACACCCACTCACTCTGACACTCATTCACTCTGACACTCACTCACTCTGACACACACTCACTCTGACACTCACTCACTCTGACACCCACTCACTCTGACACACACTCACTCTGGCACTCATTCACTCTGACACACACTCACTCTGACACTCACTCACTCTGACACCCACTCACTCTGACACTCACTCACTCTGACACTCACTCACTCAGACACTCACCTGACACTCACTCACTCTGACACTCACTCTGACAGACACTCACTCTGACACACACTCACTCTGACACCCACTCACTCTGACACCCACTCACTCTGACACTCACTCACTCTGCCACTCACTCACTCTGACACTCACTCACTCTGACACTCACTCACTCTGACACTCACTCACTCTGACACTCACTCACTCTGACACTCGCTCACTCTGACACTCACTCACTGTGACACTCATTCACTCTGACACTCACTCACTCTGACACTCACTCACTCTGACACTCATTCACTCTGACACTCACTCACTCTGACACTCGCCCACTCTGACACTCGCTCACTCTGAGACTCGCTCACTCTGACACTCGCCCACTCTGACACTCGCTCACTCTGACACTCGCTCACTCTGAGACTCGCCCACTCTGACACTCACTCACTCTGACACTCACTCACTCTGACACTCACTCACTCTGACACTCACTCACTCTGACACTCACTCACTCTGACACCCACTCACTCTGACACTCACTCACTCTGACACCCACTCACTCTGACACTCACTCACTCTGACACTCGCTCACTCTGAGACTCGCTCACTCTGAGACTCGCTCACTCTGACACTCGCCCACTCTGACACTCGCTCACTCTGACACCCACTCACTCTGACACACACTCACTCTGACACTCCCTCACTCTGACACTCACTCACTCACTCTGACACACACTCACACTGACACTCACTCTGACACACACTCACACTGACACTCACCCAGACGCACACACTCTGACACACCGTCACACACTCTGGCTCTCACTCACTCACTCTGACACACTCATTCTGACAGACACTCACCCTGACACACAATCACTCTGACACTCACTCTGACACACACACACTCTGGCACTCACTCACTCTGACACACTCATTCTGACAGACACTCACTCTGACACCCACTCACTCTGACACCCACTCACTCTGACACTCACTCACTCTGACACCCACGCACTCCGACACTCACTCACTCTGACACCCACTCACTCTGACACTCACTCTGACACACACACACTCTGGCACTCACTCACTCTGACACACTCATTCTGACAGACACTCACTCTGACACCCACTCACTCTGACACCCACTCACTCTGACACTCACTCACTCTGACACCCACGCACTCCGACACTCACTCACTCTGACACCCACTCACTCTGACACTCACTCTGACACCCACGCACTCTGACACACTCATTCTGACACACACAAACTCTGGCACTCACTCACTCTGACACCCACTCACTCTGACACTCACTCACTCTGACACTCGCTCACTCTGACACTCGCCCACTCTGACACTCGCCCACTCTGACACTCGCCCACTCTGACACTCACTCACTCTGACACCCGCTCACTCTGAGACTCGCTCACTCTGACACTCGCCCACTCTGACACTCACTCACTCTGACACACACTCACTCTGACACACACTCACTCTGACACACACTCAATCTGACACACACTCTCACACTTACTCTGACACACACTCACACTGACACTCACCCAGACGCACACACTCTGACACACCGTCACACACTCTGGCTCTCACTCACTCACTCTGACACACTCATTCTGACAGACACTCACCCTGACACACGATCACTCTGACACTCACTCTGACACACACACACTCTGGCACTCACTCACTCTGACACACTCATTCTGACAGACGCTCACTCTGACACCCACTCACTCTGACACTCACTCTGACACCCACTCACTCTGACACTCACTCTGACACTCACTCACTCTGACACTCACTCACTCTGACACCCACTCACTCTGACACCCACTCACTCTGACACCCACTCACTCTGACACTCACTCACTCTGACAGACACTCACCCTGACACACAATCACTCTGACACACTCACTCTGACACACTCATTCTGACAGACACTCACCCTGACACTCCCTCACTCTGACACTCACTCACTCTGACACACACTCAATCTGACACTCACCCTGACAAACACTCACTCTGACACTCACTCACTCTGACACACACTCACTCAGACACTCACCTGACACTCACTCACTCTGACACTCACTCTGACACTCACTCTGACACTCACTCACTCTGACACACACTCACTCTGACACTCACTCTGACACTCACTCACTCTGACACTCACTCACTCAGACACTCACCTGACACTCACTCACTCTGACACTCACTCTGACAGACACTCACTCTGACACACACTCACTCTGACACCCACTCACTCTGACACCCACTCACTCTGACACTCACTCACTCTGCCACTCACTCACTCTGACACTCACTCACTCTGACACTCACTCACTCTGACACTCGCTCACTCTGACACTCACTCACTCTGCCACTCACTCACTCTGACACTCACTCACTCACTCTGACACTCGCCCACTCTGACACTCGCCCACTCTGAGACTCGCTCACTCTGACACTCGCCCACTCTGACACTCACTCACTCTGACACTCACTCACTCTGACACCCACTCACTCTGACACTCACTCACTCTGACACCCACTCACTCTGACACTCACTCACTCTGACACACACTCACTCTGACACACACTCAATCTGACACACACTCTGACACTTACTCTGACACACACTCACACTGACACTCACCCAGACACACACACTCTGACACACCGTCACACACTCTGGCACTCACTCACTCACTCTGACACACTCACTCTGACACACTCACTCTGACACTCATTCACTCTGACACTCACCCTGACACTCACTCACTCTGACACTCACTCACTCTGACACTCACTGACTCTTACACTCACTCATTCTGACACACACTCACTCTGACACTCACCCAGACAAACACTCTCTGACACACAGTCACACACTCTGGCTCTCACTCACTCACTCTGGCACACTCACTCTGACACACTCATTCTGACAGACACTCACTCTGACACTCACTCTGACACTCACTCATTCTGACACTCACTCACTCTGACACTCACCTGACACTCACTCACCCTGACACTCACTCACCCTGACACTCACTCACTCTGACACTCACTCACTCACTCTGACACTTACTCTGACACTCACTCACTCTGACACACTCACTCTGACACACACACTCTGACACTTACACACTCTGACACTCACACACTCTGAAACTCACTCACTCTGACACACTGACTCTGACACACACTCACTGTGACACTCACTCACCCTGACACTCGCTCACTCACTCTGACACCCACTCACTCTGACACTCCCTCACTCTGAAACACACTCACTCTGACACACACTCAATCTGACACACACTCTGACACTCACTCTGACACACACTCACACTGACACTCACCCAGACACACACACTCTGACACTCACCCTGACACTCACTCACTCTGAAACACATTCACTCTAACACTCACTCACTTGACACACACTCTGACACACACTCACACTGACACTCAGCCAGACACACACACTCTGACACACAGTCACACACTCTGGCTCTCACTCACTCACTCTGACACACTCACTCTGACACACTCATTCTGACAGACACTCACCCTGACACTCCCTCACTCTGACACTCACTCACTCTGACACACACTCAATCTGACACTCACCCTGACAAACACTCACTCTGACACTCACTCTGACACTCACTCACTCTGACACTCACTCACTCAGACACTCACCTGACACTCACTCACCCTGACACTCACTCACTCTGACACTCACTCACTCACTCTGACACTCACTCACTCACTCTGACACTCACTCACTGAAACTCACACACTCTGAAACTCACACACTCTGAAACTCACTCACTCTGACACACTCTCTCTGACACTCACTCACTCTGACACACACTCACTCTGACACTCACTCCCTCTGACACTCACTCCCTCTGACACTCACTCTCTGAAACTCACACACTCTGAAACTCACACACTCTGAAACTCACTCTGACACTCACTCACTCTGACACACACTCACTCTGACACTCACTCACTCTGACACTCACATACTCTGAAACACACTCACTCTGACACACACTCACTGTGACACTCACTCCCTCTGACACTCACTCACTCTGACACTCACTCACTCTGACACTCACGCACTCTGACACTCACGCACTCTGACACTCTCGCACTCTGACACTCACGCACTCTGACACTCACGCACTCTGACACTCACTCACTCTGACACTCACTCACTCAGACACTCACTCACTCTGACACACGCTCACTCTGACACACGCTCACTCTGACACACGCTCACAATGACACTCCCTCACTCTGACACTCACTCAGTCTGACACTCACTCAGTCTGACACTCACTCACCCTGACACTCGCTCACTCACTCTGACACTCACTCACTCTGACACTCACTCACTCTGACACTCACTCACTCTGACACTCACTCATTCTGACACTCGCTCACTCTGACAGCGCTCACTCTGACAGCGTTCACTCTGACAGCGCTCGCTCTGACAGCGCTCGCTCTGACAGCGCTCACTCCAACACTCGCTCACTCCGACACTCGCTCACTCCGACACTCGCTCACTCCGACACTCGCTCACTCTGACACACGCTCACAATGACACTCCCTCACTCTGACACTCACTCAGTCTGACACTCACTCAGTCTGACACTCACTCACCCTGACACTCGCTCACTCACTCTGACACTCACTCACTCTGACACTCACTCACTCTGACACTCACTCACTCTGACACTCACTCATTCTGACACTCGCTCACTCTGACAGCGCTCACTCTGACAGCGTTCACTCTGACAGCGCTCGCTCTGACAGCGCTCGCTCTGACAGCGCTCACTCCAACACTCGCTCACTCCGACACTCGCTCACTCCGACACTCGCTCACTCCGACACTCGCTCACTCCGACATTTGCTCACTCCGACACTCGCTCACTCTGACACTCGCTCACTCTGACACTCGCTCACTCTGACACTCGCTCACTCTGACACTCGCTCACTCTGACACTCGCTCACTCCGACACTCGCTCACCCTGGCACTCACTCACTCACCCTGACACCTACTCACCCTGACACCTACTCACTCTGACACTCATTCACTCGGACACTCAATCACTCTGACACTCAATCACTGTGACATTCATTCACTCTGAACAACTCATTCACTCTGACACTCACTCACTCACTCTGACACACACTCACACTGACACCCACGCACTCTGACACCCACGCACTCTGACACCCACGCACTCTGACACCCACTCACTCTGACACCCACTCACTCTGACACCCACGCACTCTGACACCCACGCACTCTGACACACACTCACTCTGACACTCCCTCACTCTGACACTCCCTCACTCTGACACTCACTCACTCTGACACTCACTCACTCTGACACTCACCCTCTCTGACACTCACTCACTCTGACACTCACTCACTCTGACACACACTCACTCTGACACACACTCACACTGACACTCACCCAGACACACACACTCTGACACACCGTCACACACTCTGGCACTCACTCACTCACTCTGACACACTCACTCTGACACTCACCCTCTCTGACACTCACTTACTCTGACACACACTCACTCTGACACTCACTCACTCTGACACTCACTCACTCTGACACTCACTCACTCTGACACTCACTCACTCTGACACTCACTCACTCTGACACTCACTCACTCTGACACTCACTCACTCTGACACACACTCACACTGACACTCACCCAGACACACACACTCTGACACACCGTCACACACTCTGGCACTCACTCACTCACTCTGACACACTCATTCTGACACACTCACTCTGACACTCACCCTGACACTCACTCACCCTGACACTCACTCACTCTGACACTCACTCACTCTGACACTCACTCACTCTGACACTCACGCACTCTGACACCCACGCACTCTGCCACCCACGCACTCTGCCACCCACGCACTCTGACACTCACTCACTCTGACACTCATTCACTCTGACACTCACCCTGACACTCACTCACTCTGACACTCACTCACTCTGACACACACTCAAACTGACACTCACTCACTCTGACACGCACTCAATCTGACACTCACTCACTCTGACACTCACTCACTCTGACACTCACTCACTCTGACACACTCACTCTGACACACTCACTCTGACACTCACTCACCCTGACACTCACTCACTCTGACACTCACTCACTCTGACACCCACGCACTCTGACACCCACGCACTCTGCCACCCACGCACTCTGACACACATTCACTCTGACACTCATTCACTCTGACACTCACCCTGACACTCACTCTCTCTGACACTCACTCACTCTGACACACACTCAAACTGACACTCACTCACTCTGACACGCACTCAATCTGACACTCACTCACTCTGACACTCACTCACTCTGACACTCACTCTGACAACCACTCACTCTGACACTCACTCACTCTGACACTCACTCACTCTGACACTCACCTGACACTCACTCACCCTGACACTCACTCACTCTGACACTTACTCTGACACTCACTCACTCTGACACACTCACTCTGACACACACACTCTGACACTCACACACTCTGACACTCACACACTCTGAAACTCACTCACTCTGACACACTGACTCTGACACACACTCACTGTGACACTCACTCAGTCTGACACTCACTCACCCTGACACTCGCTCACTCACTCTGATACTCACTCACTCTGATACTCACTCACTCTGACACTCACTCACTCTGACACTCACTCACTCTGACACTCACTCACTCTGACACTCACTCACTCTGATACTCACTCACTCTGACACTCACTCACTCTGACACTCACTCACTCTGACACTCCCTCACTCTGAAACACACTCACTCTGACACACACTCAATCTGACACACACTCTGACACTCACTCTGACACACACTCACACTGACACTCACCCAGACACACACACTCTGACACACAGTCACACACTCTGGCACTCACTCACTCAATCTGACACACTCACTCTGACACACTCATTCTGACAGACACTCACCCTGACACACAATCACTCTGACACTCACTCTGACACTCACTCTGACACACACTCACACTGACACTCACCCTGACACACACACTCTGACACATAGTCACACACTCTGGCACTCACTCACTCTGACACCCACGCACTCTGACACCCACGCACTCTGACACCCACGCACTCTGACACCCACGCACTCTGACACCCACGCACTCTGACACCCACGCACTCTGACACCCACGCACTCTGACACCCACGCACTCTGACACCCACGCACTCTGACACTCACTCACTCTGACACCCACTCACTCTGACACCCACTCACTCTGACACCCACTCACTCTGACACCCACTCACTCTGACACCCACTCACTCTGACACCCACGCACTCTGACACCCACTCACTCTGACACACACTCACTCTGACACTCACTCACTCTGACACTCCCTCACTCTGACACCCACTCACTCTGACACTCACTCACTCTGACACTCACTCACTCTGACACTCACTCACTATGACACTCACTCACTCTGACACTCACTCACTCTGACACTCACTCACTTGACACACACTCTGACACACTCATACTGACACTCACCCAGTCACACACACTGGCTCTTACTCACTCACTCTGACACACTCACTCTGACACACTCATTCTGACAGATACTCAGCCTGACACTCACTCACTCTGTCACACACTCAATCTGACAGTCACTCTGACACACACTCACTCTGACACTCACTCACTCTGACACTCACTCACTCTGACACTCACCCTGACACTCACTCACTCTGACACTCACTCACTCTGACACACACTCACTGTGACACTCACTCACTCTGACACTCACTGTGACACTCACTCACTCTGACACTCACCCTGACACTCACTCACTCTGACACTCACTCACTCTGACACACACTCACTGTGACACTCACTCACTCTGACACTCACCCTGACACTCACTCACTCTGAAACCCACTCACTCTGACACTCACTCACTCTGACACTCGCTCACTCTGACACTCGCTCACTCTGACACTCACTCACTCTGACACACACTCACTGTGACACTCACTCACTCTGACACTCACCCTGACACTCACTCACTCTGAAACCCACGCACTCTGACACCCACTCACTCTGACACTCACTCACTCTGACACTCGCTCACTCTGACAGCGCTCACTCTGCCAGCGTTCACTCTGACAGCGCTCACTCTGCCAGCGTTCACTCTGACAGCGCTCGCTCTGACAGCGCTCACTCCGACACTCGCTCACTCCGACACTCGCTCACTCCGACACTCGCTCACTCCGACACTCGCTCACTCTGACACTCGCTCACTCTGACACTCGCTCACTCTGACACTCGCTCACTCCGACGCTCGCTCACTCCGACGCTCGCTCACTCCGACGCTCGCTCACTCCGACACTCGCTCACTCTGACACTCGCTCACTCCGACACTCATTCACTTGGACACTCAATCACTCGGACACTCAATCACTGTGACATTCATTCACTCTGAACAACTCATTCACTCTGACACTCATTCACTCTGACACTCACTCCGACACCCACTCACTCCGACACCCACTCACTCTGACACCCACTCACTCCGACACCCACTCACTCTGACACCCACTCACTCTGACACACACTCACTCTGAAACACACTCACTCTGACACACACTCACTCTGACACACACTCACTCTGACACTCACTCACTCTGACACTCACTCACTCTGACACTCATTCACTCTGACACTCACTCACTCTGACACTCATTCACTCTGACACTCACTCACTCTGACACTCATTCACTCTGACACTCACTCCGACACACACTCACTCTGACACCCACTCACTCTGACACACACTCACTCTGGCACTCATTCACTCTGACAAACACTCACTCTGACACTCACTCACTGTGACACTCATTCACTCTGACACTCACTCACTCTGACACTCACTCACTCTGACACTCATTCACTCTGACACTCACTCACTCTGACACTCATTCACTCTGACACTCACTCCGACACACACTCACTCTGACACCCACTCACTCTGACACACACTCACTCTGGCACTCATTCACTCTGACACACACTCACTCTGACACTCACTCACTCTGACACACACTCACTCTGACACACACTCACTCTGACACACACTCTGACACACTCACTCTGACACCCACTCACTCTGACACCCACTCACTCTGACACCCACTCACTCTGACACACTCACTCTGACACACTCACTCTGACACTAACTCACTCTGACACACACTCAGCCTGACACTCATTCACTCTGACACTCACCCTGACACTCACTCACTCTGACACTCACTCACTCTGACACTCACTCACTCTGACACCCACTCACTCCGACACTCACTCACTCTGACACTGTCTCACTCTGACACTCACTCACTCTGACACTGTCTCACTCTGACACTCACTCACCCTGACACTCACTCACTCTGACACCCACTCACTCCGACACTCACTCACTCTGACACTGTCTCACTCTGACACTGTCTCACTCTGACACTCACTCACTCTGACACTCACTCACTCTGACACTCACTCACTCTGACACTCACTCACTCTGACACCCACTCACTCTGACACCCACTCACTCTGACACTCACTCACTCTGACACACACTCAATCTGACACACACTCACTCTGACACACACTCAATCTGACACACACACACTCTGACACACCGTCACACACTCTGGCACTCACTCACTCACTCTGACACACTCACTCTGACACACTCATTCTGACACTCACCCTGACACTCACTCACTCTGACACTCACTCACTCTGACACTCACTCACTCTGACACCCACCCTGACACTCACTCACTCTGACACTCACTCACTCTGACACTCACTCACTCTGACACCCACTCACTCTGACACCCACTCACTCTGACACTCACTCACTCTGACACTCACTCACTCTGACACTCACTCAATCTGACAGTCACTCTGACACACACTCACTCTGACACTCACTCACTCTGACACTCACTCACTCTGACACTCACCCTGACACTCACTCACTCTGACACTCACTCACTCTGACACACACTCACTGTGACACTCACTCACTCTGACACTCACTGTGACACTCACTCACTCTGACACTCACCCTGACACTCACTCACTCTGACACTCACTCACTCTGACACTCACTCACTCTGACACACACTCACTGTGACACTCACTCACTCTGACACTCACCCTGACACTCACTCACTCTGAAACCCACTCACTCTGACACTCACTCACTCTGACACTCGCTCACTCTGACACTCGCTCACTCTGACACTCACTCACTCTGACACACACTCACTGTGACACTCACTCACTCTGACACTCACCCTGACACTCACTCACTCTGAAACCCACGCACTCTGACACCCACTCACTCTGACACTCACTCACTCTGACACTCGCTCACTCTGACAGCGCTCACTCTGCCAGCGTTCACTCTGACAGCGCTCACTCTGCCAGCGTTCACTCTGACAGCGCTCGCTCTGACAGCGCTCACTCCGACACTCGCTCACTCCGACACTCGCTCACTCCGACACTCGCTCACTCCGACACTCGCTCACTCTGACACTCGCTCACTCTGACACTCGCTCACTCTGACACTCGCTCACTCTGACACTCGCTCACTCCGACGCTCGCTCACTCCGACGCTCGCTCACTCCGACGCTCGCTCACTCCGACACTCGCTCACTCTGACACTCGCTCACTCCGACACTCATTCACTTGGACACTCAATCACTCGGACACTCAATCACTGTGACATTCATTCACTCTGAACAACTCATTCACTCTGACACTCATTCACTCTGACACTCACTCCGACACCCACTCACTCCGACACCCACTCACTCTGACACCCACTCACTCCGACACCCACTCACTCTGACACCCACTCACTCTGACACACACTCACTCTGAAACACACTCACTCTGACACACACTCACTCTGACACTCACTCACTCTGACACTCACTCACTCTGACACTCATTCACTCTGACACTCACTCACTCTGACACTCATTCACTCTGACACTCACTCACTCTGACACTCATTCACTCTGACACTCACTCCGACACACACTCACTCTGACACCCACTCACTCTGACACACACTCACTCTGGCACTCATTCACTCTGACAAACACTCACTCTGACACTCACTCACTGTGACACTCATTCACTCTGACACTCACTCACTCTGACACTCACTCACTCTGACACTCATTCACTCTGACACTCACTCACTCTGACACTCATTCACTCTGACACTCACTCCGACACACACTCACTCTGACACCCACTCACTCTGACACACACTCACTCTGGCACTCATTCACTCTGACACACACTCACTCTGACACTCACTCACTCTGACACACACTCACTCTGACACACACTCACTCTGACACACACTCTGACACACTCACTCTGACACCCACTCACTCTGACACCCACTCACTCTGACACCCACTCACTCTGACACACTCACTCTGACACACTCACTCTGACACTAACTCACTCTGACACACACTCAGCCTGACACTCATTCACTCTGACACTCACCCTGACACTCACTCACTCTGACACTCACTCACTCTGACACTCACTCACTCTGACACCCACTCACTCCGACACTCACTCACTCTGACACTGTCTCACTCTGACACTCACTCACTCTGACACTGTCTCACTCTGACACTCACTCACCCTGACACTCACTCACTCTGACACCCACTCACTCCGACACTCACTCACTCTGACACTGTCTCACTCTGACACTGTCTCACTCTGACACTCACTCACTCTGACACTCACTCACTCTGACACTCACTCACTCTGACACTCACTCACTCTGACACCCACTCACTCTGACACCCACTCACTCTGACACTCACTCACTCTGACACACACTCAATCTGACACACACTCACTCTGACACACACTCAATCTGACACACACACACTCTGACACACCGTCACACACTCTGGCACTCACTCACTCACTCTGACACACTCACTCTGACACACTCATTCTGACACTCACCCTGACACTCACTCACTCTGACACTCACTCACTCTGACACTCACTCACTCTGACACCCACCCTGACACTCACTCACTCTGACACTCACTCACTCTGACACTCACTCACTCTGACACCCACTCACTCTGACACCCACTCACTCTGACACTCACTCACTCTGACACTCACTCACTCTGACACTCACTCACTCTGACACTCACTCACTCTGACACCCACGCACTCCGACACTCACTCACTCTGACACCCACGCACTCCGACACTCACTCACTCTGACACTCACTCACTCTGACACTCACTCACTCTGACACCCACGCACTCCGACACTCACTCACTCTGACACACACTCACTCACTCTGACACTCACTCACTCTGACACCCACTCACTCTGACACTCACTCACTCTGATACCCACTCACTCTGACACTCACTCACTCTGACACTCACTCACTCTGACACCCACTCACTCTGACACCCACTCACTCTGACACTCCCTCACTCTGACACTCCCTCACTCTGACACTCCCTCACTCTGACACTCACTCTGACACTCACTCTGACCAACACTCACTCTGACACTCACTCTGACACTCACTCACTCTGACACTCACTCTGACACTCACTCACTCTGACACCCACGCACTCCGACACTCACTCCCTCTGACACTCACTCACTCTGACACCCACTCACTCTGACACTCACTCACTCTGATACCCACTCACTCTGACACTCACTCACTCTGACACTCACTCACTCTGACACTCACTCACTCTGACACCCACTCACTCTGACACCCACTCACTCTGACACTCACTCACTCTGACACACACACACTCTGACACTCACTCACTCTGACACTCACTCACTCTGATACCCACTCACTCTGACACTCACTCACTCTGACACTCACTCACTCTGACACCCACTCACTCTGACACCCACTCACTCTGACACTCACCCTGACACTCACTCACTCTGACACTCACTCACTCTGACACACACTCAGCCTGACACTCATTCACTCTGACACTCACTCTGACACACTCACTCTGACACTCACCCTGACACTCACTCACTCTGACACCCACTCACTCTGACACCCACTCACTCTGACACCCACTCACTCTGACACTCACTCACTCTGACACACTCACTCTGACACTCACTCACTCTGACACTCACTCACCCTGACACTCACTCACCCTGACACTCACTCACTCTGACACCCACTCACTCTGACACTCACTCACTCTGACACCCACTCACTCTGACACCCACTCACTCTGACACCCACTCACTCTGACACACTCACTCTGACACTCACTCACTCTGACACTCGCCCACTCTGACACCCACTCACTCTGACACTCACTCACTCTGACACCCACTCACTCTGACACTCCCTCACTCTGACACACACTCACTCTGACACACACTCACTCTGACACACACTCACTCTGACACACACTCTGACACTTACTCTGACACACACTCACACTGACACTCACCCAGGCACACACACTCTGACACACCGTCACACTCTCTGGCACTCACTCACTCACTCTGACACACTCACTCTGACACGCTCACTCTGACACTCACTCACTCTGACACACTCACTCTGACACACTCATTCTGACAGACACTCAGCCTGACACTCACTCACTCTGACACTCACTCACTCTGACACACTCACTCTGACACACTCATTCTGACAGACACTCAGCCTGACACTCACTCACTCTGACACTCACTCACTCTGACACACTCACTCTGACACACTCATTCTGACAGACACTCAGCCTGACACTCACTCACTCTGACAAACACTCACTCTGACACACACCTGACACTCACTCACTCTGACACCCACTCACTCTGACACCCACTCACTCTGACACTCACTCTGACACTCACTCACTCTGACACACACTCACTCTGACACTCATTCACTCTGACACTCACCCTGACACTCACTCACTCTGACACTCACTCACTCTGACACTCACTCACTCTGACACTCACTCACTCTGACAAACACTCACTCTGACACTCACTCTGACACTCACTCACTCTGACACACACTCACTCTGACACTCATTCACTCTGACACTCACCCTGACACTCACTCACTCTGACACTCACTCACTCTGACACTCACTCACTCTGACACTCCCTCACTCTGACACTCACTCACTCTGACACCCCCTCAATCTGACACCCACGCACTCTGACACACACTCTCTCTGACACTCACTCACTCTGACACTCACTCACTCTGACACCCACTCACTCTGACACCCACTCACTCTGACACTCACTCACTCTGACACTCACTCACTCTGACACTCACTCACTCTGACACTCACTCACTCTGACACCCACGCACTCCGACACTCACTCACTCTGACACCCACGCACTCCGACACTCACTCCCTCTGACACTCACTCACTCTGACACCCACTCACTCTGACACTCACTCACTCTGATACCCACTCACTCTGACACTCACTCACTCTGACACTCACTCACTCTGACACTCACTCACTCTGACACTCACTCACTCTGACACTCCCTCACTCTGACACTCCCTCACTCTGACACTCACTCTGACACTCACTCTGACCAACACTCACTCTGACACTCACTCTGACACTCACTCACTCTGACACTCACTCTGACACTCACTCACTCTGACACCCACGCACTCCGACACTCACTCCCTCTGACACTCACTCACTCTGACACCCACTCACTCTGACACTCACTCACTCTGATACCCACTCACTCTGACACTCACTCACTCTGACACCCACTCACTCTGACACCCACTCACTCTGACACCCACTCACTCTGACACTCACTCACTCTGACACTCACTCACTCTGACACTCACTCACTCTGACACTCATTCACTCTGACACTCACTCACTCTGACACTCATTCACTCTGACACTCACTCACTCTGACACTCATTCACTCTGACACTCACTCCGACACCCACTCACTCCGACACCCACTCACTCTGACACCCACTCACTCCGACACCCACTCACTCTGACACCCACTCACTCTGACACACACTCACTCTGAAACACACTCACTCTGACACACACTCACTCTGACACTCACTCACTCTGACACTCACTCACTCTGACACTCATTCACTCTGACACTCACTCACTCTGACACTCATTCACTCTGACACTCACTCACTCTGACACTCATTCACTCTGACACTCACTCCGACACACACTCACTCTGACACCCACTCACTCTGACACACACTCACTCTGGCACTCATTCACTCTGACAAACACTCACTCTGACACTCACTCACTGTGACACTCATTCACTCTGACACTCACTCACTCTGACACTCATTCACTCTGACACTCATTCACTCTGACACTCACTCACTCTGACACTCATTCACTCTGACACTCACTCCGACACACACTCACTCTGACACCCACTCACTCTGACACACACTCACTCTGGCACTCATTCACTCTGACACACACTCACTCTGACACTCACTCACTCTGACACACACTCACTCTGACACACACTCACTCTGACACACACTCTGACACACTCACTCTGACACCCACTCACTCTGACACCCACTCACTCTGACACCCACTCACTCTGACACACTCACTCTGACACACTCACTCTGACACTAACTCACTCTGACACACACTCAGCCTGACACTCATTCACTCTGACACTCACCCTGACACTCACTCACTCTGACACTCACTCACTCTGACACTCACTCACTCTGACACCCACTCACTCCGACACTCACTCACTCTGACACTGTCTCACTCTGACACTCACTCACTCTGACACTGTCTCACTCTGACACTCACTCACCCTGACACTCACTCACTCTGACACCCACTCACTCCGACACTCACTCACTCTGACACTGTCTCACTCTGACACTGTCTCACTCTGACACTCACTCACTCTGACACTCACTCACTCTGACACTCACTCACTCTGACACTCACTCACTCTGACACCCACTCACTCTGACACCCACTCACTCTGACACTCACTCACTCTGACACACACTCAATCTGACACACACTCACTCTGACACACACTCAATCTGACACACACACACTCTGACACACCGTCACACACTCTGGCACTCACTCACTCACTCTGACACACTCACTCTGACACACTCATTCTGACACTCACCCTGACACTCACTCACTCTGACACTCACTCACTCTGACACTCACTCACTCTGACACCCACCCTGACACTCACTCACTCTGACACTCACTCACTCTGACACTCACTCACTCTGACACCCACTCACTCTGACACCCACTCACTCTGACACTCACTCACTCTGACACTCACTCACTCTGACACTCACTCACTCTGACACTCACTCACTCTGACACCCACGCACTCCGACACTCACTCACTCTGACACCCACGCACTCCGACACTCACTCACTCTGACACTCACTCACTCTGACACTCACTCACTCTGACACCCACGCACTCCGACACTCACTCACTCTGACACACACTCACTCACTCTGACACTCACTCACTCTGACACCCACTCACTCTGACACTCACTCACTCTGATACCCACTCACTCTGACACTCACTCACTCTGACACTCACTCACTCTGACACCCACTCACTCTGACACCCACTCACTCTGACACTCCCTCACTCTGACACTCCCTCACTCTGACACTCCCTCACTCTGACACTCACTCTGACACTCACTCTGACCAACACTCACTCTGACACTCACTCTGACACTCACTCACTCTGACACTCACTCTGACACTCACTCACTCTGACACCCACGCACTCCGACACTCACTCCCTCTGACACTCACTCACTCTGACACCCACTCACTCTGACACTCACTCACTCTGATACCCACTCACTCTGACACTCACTCACTCTGACACTCACTCACTCTGACACTCACTCACTCTGACACCCACTCACTCTGACACCCACTCACTCTGACACTCACTCACTCTGACACTCACTCACTCTGACACTCACTCACTCTGATACCCACTCACTCTGACACTCACTCACTCTGACACTCACTCACTCTGACACCCACTCACTCTGACACCCACTCACTCTGACACTCACCCTGACACTCACTCACTCTGACACTCACTCACTCTGACACACACTCAGCCTGACACTCATTCACTCTGACACTCACTCTGACACACTCACTCTGACACTCACCCTGACACTCACTCACTCTGACACCCACTCACTCTGACACCCACTCACTCTGACACCCACTCACTCTGACACTCACTCACTCTGACACACTCACTCTGACACTCACTCACTCTGACACTCACTCACCCTGACACTCACTCACCCTGACACTCACTCACTCTGACACCCACTCACTCTGACACTCACTCACTCTGACACCCACTCACTCTGACACCCACTCACTCTGACACCCACTCACTCTGACACACTCACTCTGACACTCACTCACTCTGACACTCGCCCACTCTGACACCCACTCACTCTGACACTCACTCACTCTGACACCCACTCACTCTGACACTCCCTCACTCTGACACACACTCACTCTGACACACACTCACTCTGACACACACTCACTCTGACACACACTCTGACACTTACTCTGACACACACTCACACTGACACTCACCCAGGCACACACACTCTGACACACCGTCACACTCTCTGGCACTCACTCACTCACTCTGACACACTCACTCTGACACGCTCACTCTGACACTCACTCACTCTGACACACTCACTCTGACACACTCATTCTGACAGACACTCAGCCTGACACTCACTCACTCTGACACTCACTCACTCTGACACACTCACTCTGACACACTCATTCTGACAGACACTCAGCCTGACACTCACTCACTCTGACACTCACTCACTCTGACACTCACTCACTCTGACAAACACTCACTCTGACACACACCTGACACTCACTCACTCTGACACCCACTCACTCTGACACCCACTCACTCTGACACTCACTCTGACACTCACTCACTCTGACACACACTCACTCTGACACTCATTCACTCTGACACTCACCCTGACACTCACTCACTCTGACACTCACTCACTCTGACACTCACTCACTCTGACAAACACTCACTCTGACACTCACTCTGACACTCACTCACTCTGACACACACTCACTCT
This sequence comes from Scyliorhinus torazame, assembly GCF_047496885.1. Lineage (NCBI taxonomy): Eukaryota > Metazoa > Chordata > Chondrichthyes > Carcharhiniformes > Scyliorhinidae > Scyliorhinus > Scyliorhinus torazame. Next base: position 270,706,714 of record NC_092715.1, on the reverse strand, counting down.
GACACTCATTCACTCTGACACTCACCCTGACACTCACTCACTCTGACACTCACTCACTCTGACACTCACTCACTCTGACACTCCCTCACTCTGACACTCACTCACTCTGACACCCCCTCAATCTGACACCCACGCACTCTGACACACACTCTCTCTGACACTCACTCACTCTGACACTCACTCACTCTGACACCCACTCACTCTGACACCCACTCACTCTGACACTCACTCACTCTGACACTCACTCACTCTGACACTCACTCACTCTGACACTCACTCACTCTGACACCCACGCACTCCGACACTCACTCACTCTGACACCCACGCACTCCGACACTCACTCCCTCTGACACTCACTCACTCTGACACCCACTCACTCTGACACTCACTCACTCTGATACCCACTCACTCTGACACTCACTCACTCTGACACTCACTCACTCTGACACTCACTCACTCTGACACTCACTCACTCTGACACCCACTCACTCTGACACCCACTCACTCTGACACTCCCTCACTCTGACACTCCCTCACTCTGACACTCCCTCACTCTGACACTCACTCTGACACTCACTCTGACCAACACTCACTCTGACACTCACTCTGACACTCACTCACTCTGACACTCACTCTGACACTCACTCACTCTGACACCCACGCACTCCGACACTCACTCCCTCTGACACTCACTCACTCTGACACCCACTCACTCTGACACTCACTCACTCTGATACCCACTCACTCTGACACTCACTCACTCTGACACCCACTCACTCTGACACCCACTCACTCTGACACCCACTCACTCTGACACTCACTCACTCTGACACACACTCACTCTGACACTCACTCACTCTGACACTCACTCACTCTGATACCCACTCACTCTGACACTCACTCACTCTGACACACACTCACTCTGACAGTCACTCACTCCGACACTCACTCACTCTGACACTCACTCACTCTGACACCCACTCACTCTGACACCCACTCACTCTGACACTCATTCACTCTGACACTCACCCTGACACTCACTCACTCTGACACTCACTCACTCTGACACTCACTCACTCTGGCACCCACTCACTCTGACACCCACTCACTCTGACACTCACTCACTCTGACACACACTCACTCTGACACTCACTCACTCTGACACTCACTCACTCTGATACCCACTCACTCTGACACTCACTCACTCTGACACACACTCACTCTGACACTCACTCACTCCGACACTCACTCACTCTGACACTCACTCACTCTGACACCCACTCACTCTGACACCCACTCACTCTGACACTCATTCACTCTGACACTCACCCTGACACTCACTCACTCTGACACTCACTCACTCTGACACTCACTCACTCTGACACTCACTCTGACACACTCACTCTGACACTCACCCTGACACTCACTCACTCTGACACCCACTCACTCTGACACCCACTCACTCTGACACCCACTCACTCTGACACACTCACTCTGACACTCACTCACTCTGACACTCACTCACCCTGACACTCACTCACCCTGACACTCACTCACTCCGACACCCACTCACTCTGACACCCACTCACTCTGACACCCACTCACTCTGACACACTCACTCTGACACTCACTCACTCTGACACTCGCCCACTCTGACACCCACTCACTCTGACACTCACTCACTCTGACACCCACTCACTCTGACACTCCCTCACTCTGACACACACTCACTCTGACACACACTCACTCTGACACACACTCACTCTGACACACACTCTGACACTTACTCTGACACACACTCACACTGACACTCACCCAGGCACACACACTCGGACACACCGTCACACTCTCTGGCACTCACTCACTCACTCTGACACACTCACTCTGACACGCTCACTCTGACACTCACTCACTCTGACACACTCACTCTGACACACTCATTCTGACAGACACTCAGCCTGACACTCACTCACTCTGACACTCACTCACTCTGACACTCACTCACTCTGACAAACACTCACTCTGACACTCACCTGACACTCACTCACTCTGACACACACTCACTCTGACACTCATTCACTCTGACACTCACCCTGACACTCACTCACTCTGACACTCACTCACTCTGACACTCACTCACTCTGACACTCCCTTACTCTGACACTCACTCACTCTGACACCCACTCAATCTGACACCCACGCACTCTGACACACACTCTCTCTGACACTCACTCACTCTGACACTCACTCACTCTGACACACTCACTCTGACACACTCATTCTGACAGACACTCAGCCTGACACCCACGCACTCTGACACACTCACTCTGACACTCACTCACTCTGACACTCACTCACTCTGACACCCACGCACTCTGACACACTCACTCTGACACACTCATTCTGACAGACACTCAGCCTGACACCCACGCACTCTGACACACTCTCTCTGACACTCACTCACCCTGACACTCACTCACTCTGACACTCACTCACTCTGACACTCATTCACTCCGACACACACTCACTCTGACACTCACTCTGACAAACACTCACTCTGACACTCACTCACTCTGACACTCACTCACTCTGACACGCACTCACTCTGACACTCACTCACTCTGACACTCCCTCACTCTGACACTCACTCACTCTGACACTCACTCACTCTGACACTCATTCACTCTGACACTCACTCACTCTGACACTCACTCTGACACTCACTCACTCTGACACTCACTCACTCTGACACTCACTCACTCTGACACTCACTCTGACACTCACTCACTCTGACACTCACTCACTCTGACACTCACTCACTCTGACACTCACTCACTCTGACACTCACTCACTCTGACACTCACTCACTCTGACACTCACTCACTCTGACACTCCCTCACTCTGACACTCACTCACTCTGACACTCACTCACTCTGACACTCATTCACTCTGACACTCACTCACTCTGACACTCACTCTGACACTCACTCACTCTGACACACTCACTCTGACACACTCACTCTGACACACTCATTCTGACAGACACTCAGCCTGACACTCACTCACTCTGACACTCACTCACTCTGACACTCCCTCACTCTGACACTCACTCTGACACTCACTCACCCTGACACTCACTCACTCTGACACCCACTCACTCTGACACTCATTCACTCTGACACTCACTCACTCTGACACTCATTCACTCTGACACTCACTCACTCTGACACTCACTCTGACACTCACTCACTCTGACACACTCACTCTGACACACTCACTCTGACACACTCATTCTGACAGACACTCAGCCTGACACTCACTCACTCTGACACTCACTCACTCTGACACTCCCTCACTCTGACACTCACTCTGACACTCACTCACCCTGACACTCACTCACTCTGACACCCACTCACTCTGACACTCATTCACTCTGACACTCACCCTGACACTCACTCACTCTGACACTCACTCACTCTGACACTCACTCACTCTGACACCCACTCACTCTGACACTCACTCACTCTGACACTCACTCACTCTGACACCCACTCACTCTGACACTCACTCACTCTGACACTCACTCACTCTTACACTCACTCACTCTGACACACACTCACTCTGACACTCACTCACTCTGACACACTCACTCTGACACACTCATTCTGACAGACACTCAGCCTGACACACACTCACTCTGACACTCACTCACTCTGACACTCACTCACTCTGACACTCCCTCACTCTGACACTCACCTGACACTCACTCACCCTGACACTCACTCACTCTGACACTCACTCACTCACTCTGACACTTACTCTGACACTCACTCACTCTGACACACTCACTCTGACACACACACTCTGACACTCACACACTCTGACACTCACACACTCTGACACACACTCACTGTGACACTCACTCAGTCTGACACTCACTCAGTCTGACACTCACTCACCCTGACACTCGCTCACTCACTCTGATACTCACTCACTCTGATACTCACTCACTTTGACACTCACTCACTTTGACACTCACTCACTCTGACACTCACTCACTCTGACACTCTCACTCTGACACCCACGCACTCTGACACCCACTCACTCTGACACTCCCTCACTCTGACACACACTCAATCTGACACACACTCTGACACTCACTCTGACACACACTCACACTGACACTCACTCACTCTGACACTCACTCACTCTGACACTCGCTCAATCCGACACTCGCTCACTCCGACACTCGCTCACTCCGACACTCGCTCACTCCGACACTCGCTCACTCCGACACTCGCTCACTCCGACACTCGCTCACTCCGACACTCGCTCACTCCGACACTCGCTCACTCACTCTGACACTCGCTCACTCTGACACTCGCTCACTCACTCTGACACTCGCTCACTCTGACACTCACTTGGACACTCAATCACTCGGACACTCAATCACTCGGACATTCATTTTCTCTGAACAACTCATTCACTCTGACACTCATTCACTCTGACACTCACTGACTCTGACACTCACTGACTCTGACACTCACACTGACACTCACTCTGACACTCACTCTGACACTCACTCTGACACTCACTCCGACACCCACTCACTCCGACACCCACTCACTCCGACACCCACTCACTCTGACACCCACTCACTCTGACACTCACTCACTCTGACACTCACTCACTGTGACACTCATTCACTCTGACACTCACTCTGACACCCACTCACTCTGACACCCACTCACTCTGACACCCACTCACTCTGACACCCACTCACTCTGACACTCACTCACTCTGACACTCACTCAATCTGACACTCACTCACTCTGACACTCACTCACTCTGACACTCACTCACTCTGACACACACTCAATCTGACACTCACTCACTCTGACACACACTCACTCTGACACTCACTCACTCTGACACACACTCACTCTGACACACACTCACTCTGACACCCACTCAATCTGACACTCAATCACTCAGACACACACTCACTCTGACACCCTGACACTCACACACTCTGACACTCACTCACTCTGAAACACACTCACTCTGACACACACTCTGACACACACTCACACTGACACTCACCCTGACACACTCATTCTGACAGACACTCACACTGACACTCACTCACTCCGACACCCACTCACTCTGACACTCACTCACTCTGACACTCACTCACTCTGACACTCACTCACTCTGACACACACTCAATCTGACACTCACTCACTCTGACACACACTCACTCTGACACTCACTCACTCTGACACACACTCACTCTGACACACACTCACTCTGACACCCACTCAATCTGACACTCAATCACTCAGACACACACTCACTCTGACACCCTGACACTCACACACTCTGACACTCACTCACTCTGAAACACACTCACTCTGACACACACTCTGACACACACTCACACTGACACTCACCCTGACACACTCATTCTGACAGACACTCACACTGACACTCACTCACTCCGACACCCACTCACTCTGACACCCACTCACTCTGACACACACTGACTCTGACATTCACTCACTCTGACACTCACTCACTTGACACACACTCTGACACACACTCACACTGACACTCAGCCAGACACACACACTCTGACATACAGTCACACACTCTGGCTCTCACTCACTCACTCTGACACACTCACTCTGACACACTCATTCTGACAGACACTCACCCTGACACTCCCTCACTCTGACACTCACTCACTCTGACACACACTCAATCTGACAGTCACTCTGACACTCACTCACTCTGACACTCACTCACTCTGACACTCACTCACTCTGACACTCACTCACTCTGACACTCACCCTGACAAACACTCACTCTGACACTCACTCTGACACTCACTCACTCTGACACTCCCTCACTCTGACACTCACCTGACACTCACTCACCCTGACACTCACTCACTCACTCTGACACTCACTCACTGAAACTCACACACTCTGAAACTCACACACTCTGAAACTCACTCACTCTGACACACACTCTGACACTCACTCACTCTGACACACACTCACTCTGACACACACTCACTGTGACACTCACTCCCTCTGACACTCACTCCCTCTGACACTCACTCACTCTGACACTCACGCACTCTGACACTCACTCACTCTGACACTCACTCACTCAGACACTCACTCACTCTGACACCCACTCACTCTGACACTCACTCACTCTGACACTCACTCACTCTGACACTCACTCACTCTGACTCTCACACACTCTGACACACACTCACTCTGACACTCACTCACTCTGACTCTCACTCACTCTGACACTCACTCACTCTGACACTCACACACTCTGACACACACTCACTCTGACACTCACGCACTCTGACACACACTCACTCTGACACTCACTCACTCTGACACTCACTCACTCAGACACTCACGCACTCTGACACTCACGCACTCTGACACTCACTCACTCTGACACTCACTCACTCAGACACTCACTCACTCTGACACACGCTCACTCTGACACACGCTCACTCTGACACACGCTCACTCTGACACTCCCTCACTCTGACACTCACTCAGTCTGACACTCACTCAGTCTGACACTCGCTCACTCTGACAGCGCTCGTTCTGACAGCGCTCACCCCGACACTCGCTCAATCCGACACACGCTCACACTGACACTCACTCAGTCTGACACTCACTCAGTCCGACACTCGCTCACTCCGACACTCGCTCACTCCGACACTCGCTCAATCCGACACTCGCTCACTCCGACACTCGCTCACTCCGACACTCGCTCACTCCGACATTTGCTCACTCCGACACTTGCTCACTCTGACACTTGCTCTCTCTGACACTTGCTCACTCTGACACTTGCTCTCTCTGACACTCGCTCACTCTGACACTCGCTCACTCTGACACTCGCTCACTCTGACACTCGCTCACTCCGACACTCGCTCACTCCGACACTCGCTCACTCCGACACTCGCTCACCCTGGCACTCACTCACTCACCCTGACACCCATTCACTCTGACACTCACTCTGACACACACTCACACTGACACTCACTCTGACACACACTCACACTGACACTCACCCAGACACACACACTCTGACACACCGTCACACACTCTGGCACTCACTCACTCACTCTGACACACTCATTCTGACAGACACTCACCCTGACACACAATCACTCTGACACTCACTCTGACACGCACTCACACACTCACTCACTCACTCTGACACACTCACTCTGACACACTCACTCTGACACACTCACTCTGACACTGACTCACTCTGACACCCACTCACTGTGACACCCACTCACTGTGACACCCACGCACTCTGACACCCACTCACTCTGACACCCACTCACTCTGACACACACTCAAACTGACACCCACTCACTTGACACACACTCACTCCGACACTCACACACTCTGGCACTCACTCACTCACTCTGACACACTCACTCTGACACCCACTCACTCTGACACACACTCAAACTGACACCCACTCACTTGACACACACTCACTCTGACACTCACTCACTCTGACACACACTCACTCTGACACCCACTCACCCTGACACTCACTCACTTGACACACACTCACTCCGACACCCACTCAATTTGACACTCACTCACTCTGAAACACACTCACTCTGACACACACTCACTCTGACACCCACTCACTCTGACACTCACTCACTTGACACACACTCACTCCGACACCCACTCAATTTGACACTCACTCACTCTGAAACACACTCACTCTGACACACACTCACTCTGACACCCACTCACTCTGACACTCACTCACTTGACACACACTCACTCCGACACCCACTCAATTTGACACTCACTCACTCTGACACTCACTCACTCTGACACCCACGCACTCTGACACCCACTCACTCTGACACCCACTCACTCTGACACTCACTCACTCTGACACTCACTCACTCTGACACTCACTCACTCTGACACTCACTCCGACACCCACTCAATTTGACACTCACTCACTCTGACACACACTCACTCTGACACCCACTCACCCTGACACTCACTCACTTGACACACACTCACTCCGACACCCACTCAATTTGACACACACTCACTCTGAAACACACTCACTCTGACACACACTCACTCTGACACCCACTCACTCTGACACTCACTCACTTGACACACACTCACTCCGACACCCACTCAATTTGACACTCACTCACTCTGACACTCACTCACTCTGACACCCACGCACTCTGACACCCACTCACTCTGACACCCACTCACTCTGACACACACTCACTCTGACACACACTCACTCTGACACTGACTCACTCTGCCACTCACTCACTCTGACACTCACTCACTCTGACACCCACGCACTCTGACACCCACTCACTCTGACACACACTCACTCTGACACACACTCAAACTGACACTCACTCACTCTGACACTCACTCACTCTGACACTCACTCACTTGACACACACTCACTCCGACACCCACTCACTCTGACACCCACTCACTCTGACACCCACTCACTCTGACACCCACTCACTCTGACACACTCACTCTGACACTCACCCTGACACTCACTCACTCTGACACTCACTCACTCTGACACTCACTCACTCTGACACTCACTCACTCTGACACTCACTCACTCTTACACTCACTCTGACACACACTCACTCTGACACACACTCACTCTGACACTTACTCTGACACACACTCACACTGACACTCACCCAGACACACACACACTGACACACCGTCACACACTCTGGCACTCACTCACTCACTCTGACACACTCACTCTGACACACACTCACTCTGACACACACTCACTCTGACACTCACCCAGACACACACACTCTGACACACAGTCACACACTCTGGCTCTCACTCACTCACTCTGACACACTCACTCTGACACCCTCACTCTGACACACTCATTCTGACAGACACTCAGCCTGACACACACTCACTCTGACACTCACTCACTCTGACACTGACTCACTCTGACACTCACTCTGACAAACACTCACTCTGACACTCACTCTGACACTCACTCACTCTGACACTCACTCACTCTGACACTCAGTCACTCTGACACTCACCTGACACTCACTCACCCTGACACTCACTCACTCTGACACTCACTCACTCTGACACACACTCTGACACACACACTCTGACACTCACACACTCTGACACTCACTCACTCTGACACTCACTCACTCTGACACTCTCACTCTGACACCCACGCACTCTGACACCCACGCACTCTGACACCCACGCACTCTGACACCCACGCACTCTGACACACACTCACTCTGACACTCACTCACTCTGACACTCATTCACTCTGACACACACTCACTCTGACACTCACTCACTCTGACACTCACTCACTCTGACACTCATTCACTCTGACACACACTCACTCTGACACTCACTCACTCTGACACACACTCACTCTGACACTCACTCACTCTGAAACACTCTCACTCTGACACACACTCACTCTGACACCCACGCACTCTGACACACACTCACTCTGACACTCACTCACTCTGACACTCATTCACTCTGACACACACTCACTCTGACACTCACTCACTCTGACACCCACTCACTCTGACACTCACTCACTCTGACACACACTCACTCTGACACTCACTCACTCTGACACTCACTCACTCTTACACTCACTCACTCTGACACCCACTCACTCCGACACTCACTCACCCTGACACTCACTCACTCTGACACCCACTCACTCTGACACTCACTCACTCTGAAACACTCTCACTCTGACACACACTCAATCTGACACACACTCTGACACTCACTCTGACACACACTCACACTGACACTCACCCAGACACACACACTCTGACACACAGTCACACACTCTGGCACTCACTCACTCACTCTGACACACTCACTCTGACACACTCATTCTGACACACACTCACACTGACACTCACCCTGACACACACACTCTGACACACAGTCACATACTCTGGCACTCACTCACACACTCTGACACACTCACTCTGACACACTCACTCTGACACACTCACTCGGACACACTCACTCTGACACACTCACTCTGACACCCACGCATTCTGACACGCACGCACTCTGACACCCACGCACTCTGACACCCACGCACTCTGACACCCACGCACTCTGACACCCACGCACTCTGACACCCACGCACTCTGACACCCACGCACTCTGACACCCACGCACTCTGACACCCACGCACTCTGACACCCACGCACTCTGACACCCACGCACTCTGACACCCACGCACTCTGACACCCACGCACTCTGACACCCACGCACTCTGACACCCACGCACTCTGACACCCACGCTCTCTGACACTCACGCACTCTGACACCCACGCACTCTGACACCCACGCACTCTGACACTAACTCACTTGGCACACACTCTGACACACTCACACTGACACTCACCCAGTCACACACTCTGGCCATTACTCACTCACTCTGACACACTCACTCTGACACACTCATTCTGACAGACACTCAGCCTGACACACACTCACTCTGACACACACTCACTCTGACACACACTCACTCTGACACACACTCACTCTGACGCTCACCCTGACAAACACTCACTCTGACACTCACTCACTCTGACACTCACTCACTCACTCTGACACTCACTCACCCTGACACTCACACACTCACTCTGACACTCACTCACTCTGACACTCACTCACTCACTCTGAACATCACACACTCTGAAACTCACTCACTCTGACACACTCACTCTGACACTCACTCACTCTGAAACCCACTCACTCTGACACACACTCACTGTGACACTCACTCACTCTGAGACACTCACTCTGACACACTCACTCTGACACACTCACTCTGACACTCACCCTGACACTCACTCACTCTGACACTCACTCACTCTGACATCCACTCACTCTGACACTCACTCACTCTGACACTCGCTCACTCTGACACTCGCTCACTCCGACACTCGCTCACTCCGACACTCGCTCACTCCGACACTCGCTCACTCTGACACTCACTCACTCTGACACCCTCGCACTCCGACACTCACTCACTCTGACACCCACGCACTCCGACACTCACTCACTCTGACACTCACTCACTTTGACACTCACTCACTCTGACACTCACTCACTCTGACACTCACTCACTCTGACACCCACGCACTCCGACACTCACTCACTCTGACACCCACTCACTCTGACACTCACTCACTCTGACACCCACTCACTCTGACACCCACTCACTCTGACACCCACTCACTCTGACACCCACTCACTCTGACACCCACTCACTCTGACACCCACTCACTCTGACACTCACTCACTCTGACACACACTCACTCTGACACACACTCACTCTGACACACACTCTGACACTTACTCTGACACACACTCACACTGACACTCACCCAGACACACACACTCTGACACACCGTCACACACTCTGGCACTCACTCACTCACTCTGACACACTCACTCTGACACACTCATTCTGACACTCACCCTGACACTCACTCACTCTGACACTCACTCACTCTGACACTCACTCACTCTGACACTCACTCACTCTGACACCCACTCACTCCGACACCCACTCACTCTGACACACTCATTCTGACACTCACCCTGACACTCACTCACTCTGACACTCACTCACTCTGACAACCACTCACTCTGACACTCACTCACTCTGACACACTCATTCTGACACTCACCCTGACACTCACTCACTCTGACACTCACTCACTCTGACACTCACTCACTCTGACACTCACTCACTCTGACACCCACTCACTCCGACACCCACTCACTCTGACACTCACTCACTCTGACACCCACGCACTCCGACACTCACTCACTCTGACACTCACTCACTCTGACACTCACTCACTCTGACACCCACTCACTCTGACACTCACTCACTCTGACACTCACTCACTCTGACACCCACTCACTCTGACACCCACTCACTCTGACACTCACTCACTCTGACACTCACTCACTCTGACACTCACACTGACACTCACTCACGCTGACACTCACTCACTCTGACACACACTCAAACTGACACTCACTCACTCTGACACACACTCAATCTGACACACACTCAATCTGACACACACACAATCTGACACTCACTCACTCTGACACTCACTCACTCTGACACTCACTCACTCTGACACACTCACTCTGACACACTCATTCTGACAGACACTCAGCCTGACACACACTCACTCTGACACTCAATCACTCTGACACTCACTCACTCTGACACACACTCACTCTGACACACACTCACTCTGACACTCACTCACTCTGACACTCACTCACTCTGACACTCACTCACTCTGACACACACTCAAACTGACACTCACTCACTCTGACACTCACTCACTCTGACACTCACTCACTCTGACACACACTCACTCTGACACTCACTCACTCTGACACACTCATTCTGACAGACACTCAGCCTGACACACACTCACTCTGACACACACTCACTCTGACACTCACTCACTCTGACACACTCATTCTGACAGACACTCAGCCTGACACACACTCACTCTGACACTCACTCACTCTGACACACTCATTCTGACAGACACTCAGCCTGACACTCACTCACTCTGACACACACTCACTCTGACACTCACTCACTCTGACACACTCATTCTGACACTCACTCACTCTGACACTCACTCACTCTGACACTCACTCACTCTGACACTCACTCACTCTGACACCCACTCACTCTGACACTCACTCACTCTGACACTCACTCTGACACTCACTCACTCTGACACTCACCTGACACTCACTCACCCTGACACTCACTCACTCTGACACTCACTCACTCACTCTGACACTTACTCTGACACTCACTCACTCTGACACACTCACTCTGACACACACACTCTGACACTCACACACTCTGACACTCACACACTCTGACACACACTCACTGTGACACTCACTCAGTCTGACACTCACTCAGTCTGACACTCACTCACCCTGACACTCGCTCACTCACTCTGATACTCACTCACTCTGATACTCACTCACTCTGATACTCACTCACTCTGACACTCACTCAATTTGACACTCACTCACTTTGACACTCACTCACTCTGACACGCACTCACTCTGACACTTTCACTCTGACACACACTCACACTGACACTCACCCAGGCACACACTCTGGCACTCACTCACTCACTCTGACACACTTACTCTGACACACTCACTCTGACACCCTCAGTCTGACACTCACTCTGACACACACTCACACTGACACTCACCCAGACACACACACTCTGACACACAGTCACACACTCTGGCACTCACTCACTCACTCTGACACACTCACTCTGACACACTCACTCTGACACACTCAGTCTGACACTCACTCTGACACACACTCACACTGACACTCACCCAGACACACACACTCTGACACACAGTCACACACTCTGGCACTCACTCACTCACTCTGACACACTCACTCTGACACACACTCACTCTGACACACTCACTCTGACACACTCACTCTGACACACTCACTCTGACACTCACTCTGACACTCACTCACCCTGACACTCACTCACCCTGACACTCACTCACTCTGACACCCACTCACTCTGACGCTCCCTCACTCTGACACTCACTCACTCTGACACTCACTCACTCTGACACCCACTCACTCTGACACTCACTCACTCTGACACACACTCACTCTGACACTCCCTCACTTGACACACACTCACTCTGACACACACTCACTCTGACACACACTCACTCTGACACACACTCTGACACTTACTCTGACACACACTCACACTGACACTCACCCAGACACACACACTCTGACACACCGTCACACACTCTGGCACTCACTCACTCACTCTGACACACTCACTCTGACACACACCCTGACACTCACTCCCTCTGACACTCACTCACTCTGACAGTCACTCACTCTGACACACTCACTCTGACACACTCATTCTGACAGACACTCAGCCTGACACACACTCACTCTGACACTCACTCACTCTGACACTCACTCACTCTGACACTCCCTCACTCTGACACTCACTCTGACACTCACTCTGACACTCACTCACTCTGACACTCACTCTGACACTCATTCACTCTGACACTCACCCTGACACTCACTCACTCTGACACTCACTCACTCTGACACACACTCAAACTGACACTCACTCACTCTGACACACACTCAATCTGACACACACTCAATCTGACACACACTCAATCTGACACTCACTCACTCTGACACTCACTCACTCTTACACTCACTCACTCTGACACACACTCACTCTGACACTCACTCACTCTGACACACTCACTCTGACACACTCATTCTGACAGACACTCAGCCTGACACACACTCACTCTGACACTCACTCACTCTGACACTCACTCACTCTGACACACACTCACACTGACACTCACCCAGGCACACACACTCTGACACACAGTCACACACTCTGGCACTCACTCACTCACTCTGACACACTCACTCTGACACACTCACTCTGACACACTCAGTCTGACACTCACTCTGACACACACTCACACTGACACTCACCCAGACACACACACTCTGGCACTCACTCACTCACTCTGACACACTCACTCTGACACACACTCACTCTGACACACTCACTCTGACACACTCACTCTGACACACTCACTCTGACACTCACTCTGACACTCACTCACTCTGACACTCACTCACCCTGACACTCACTCACCCTGACACTCACTCACTCTGACACCCACTCACTCTGACACTCACTCACTCTGCCACTCACTCACTCTGACACTCACTCACTCTGACACTCACTCACTCTGACACCCACTCACTCTGACACTCCCTCACTTGACACACACTCACTCTGACACACACTCACTCTGACACACACTCACTCTGACACACACTCTGACACTTACTCTGACACACACTCACACTGACACTCACCCAGACACACACACTCTGACACACCGTCACACACTCTGGCACTCACTCACTCACTCTGACACACTCACTCTGACACACACCCTGACACTCACTCCCTCTGACACTCACTCACTCTGACAGTCACTCACTCTGACACACTCACTCTGACACACTCATTCTGACAGACACTCAGCCTGACACACACTCACTCTGACACTCACTCACTCTGACACTCACTCACTCTGACACTCCCTCACTCTGACACTCACTCTGACAAACACTCACTCTGACACACACTCACTCTGACACACACTCACTCTGACACTCACTCTGACAAACACTCACTCTGACACTCACTCACTCTGACACTCACTCACTCTGACACTCACTCTGACAAACACTCACTCTGACACTCACTCTGACACCCACTCACTCTGACACTCATTCACTCTGACACTCACCCTGACACTCACTCACTCTGACACTCACTCACTCTGACACACACTCAAACTGACACTCACTCACTCTGACACACACTCAATCTGACACACACTCAATCTGACACACACTCAATCTGACACTCACTCACTCTGACACTCACTCACTCTGACACTCACTCACTCTTACACTCACTCACTCTGACACACACTCACTCTGACACTCACTCACTCTGACACACTCACTCTGACACACTCATTCTGACAGACACTCAGCCTGACACACACTCACTCTGACACTCACTCACTCTGACACTCACTCACTCTGACACTCCCTCACTCTGACACTCACTCTGACAAACACTCACTCTGACACTCACTCTGACACTCACTCACTCTGACACTCACTCACTCTGACACTCACCTGACACCCACTCACCCTGACACTCACTCACTCTGATACTCACTCACTCACTCTGACACTTACTCTGACACTCACTCACTCTGACACACTCACTCTGACACACACACTCTGACACTCACACACTCTGACACTCACACACTCTGACACACACTCACTGTGACACTCACTCAGTCTGACACTCACTCAGTCTGACACTCACTCACCCTGACACTCGCTCACTCACTCTGATACTCACTCACTCTGATACTCACTCACTTTGACACTCACTCACTTTGACACTCACTCACTCTGACACTCACTCACTCTGATACGCACTCACTCTGACACTCTCACTCTGACACCCACGCACTCTGACACCCACTCACTCTGACACTCCCTCACTCTGACACACACTCAATCTGACACACACTCTGACACTCACTCTGACACACACTCACACTGACACTCACTCACTCTGACACTCACTCACTCTGACACTCGCTCAATCCGACACTCGCTCACTCCGACACTCGCTCACTCCGACACTCGCTCACTCCGACACTCGCTCACTCCGACACTCGCTCACTCCGACACTCGCTCACTCCGACACTCGCTCACTCCGACACTCGCTCACTCCGACACTCGCTCACTCCGACACTCGCTCACTCACTCTGACACTCGCTCACTCTGACACTCGCTCACTCACTCTGACACTCGCTCACTCTGACACTCACTTGGACACTCAATCACTCGGACACTCAATCACTGACATTCATTCACTCTGAACAACTCATTCACTCTGACACTCACTGACTCTGACACTCACACTGACACTCACTCTGACACTCACTCTGACACTCACTCTGACACTCACTCTGACACTCACTCTGACACACACTCACTCTGACACCCACGCACTCTGACACCCACTCACTCTGACACTCCCTCACTCTGACACACACTCAATCTGACACACACTCTGACACTCACTCTGACACACACTCACACTGACACTCACTCACTCTGACACTCACTCACTCTGACACTCGCTCAATCCGACACTCGCTCACTCCGACACTCGCTCACTCCGACACTCGCTCACTCCGACACTCGCTCACTCCGACACTCGCTCACTCCGACACTCGCTCACTCCGACACTCGCTCACTCCGACACTCGCTCACTCACTCTGACACTCGCTCACTCTGACACTCGCTCACTCACTCTGACACTCGCTCACTCTGACACTCACTTGGACACTCAATCACTCGGACACTAAATCACTGTGACATTCATTCACTCTGACACTCACTGACTCTGACACTCACTGACTCTGACACTCACACTGACACTCACTCTGACACTCACTCTGACACTCACTCTGACACTCACTCCGACACCCACTCACTCCGACACCCACTCACTCCGACACCCACTCACTCTGACACTCACTCACTCTGACACTCACTCACTGTGACACTCATTCACTCTGACACTCACTCCGACACCCACTCACTCTGACACCCACTCACTCTGACACCCACTCACTCTGACACCCACTCACTCTGACACTCACTCACTCTGACACTCACTCAATCTGACACTCACTCACTCTGACACTCACTCACTCTGACACTCACTCAATCTGACACTCACTCACTCTGGCACACACTCACTCTGACACACACTCACTCTGACACCCACTCAATCTGACACTCAATCACTCAGACTCACACTCACTCTGACACCCTGACACTCACACACTCTGACACTCACTCACTCTGAAACACACTCACTCTGACACACACTCTGACACACACTCACACTGACACTCACCCTGACACACTCATTCTGACAGACACTCAGCCTGACACACACTCACTCTGACACCCACTCACTCTGACACCCACTCACTCCGACACCCACTCACTCTGACACCCACTCACTCTGACACTAACTCACTCTGACACACACTCACTCTGACACTCATTCACTCTGACACTCACTCACTCTGACGCACACTCACTCTGACACACACTGACTCTGACATTCACTCACTCTGACACTCACTCACTTGACACCCACTCACTCTGACACCCACTCACCCTGACACTCACTCACTCTGACACTCACTCACTCTGACACTCACTCACTCTGACACACACTCACTCTGACACTCACTCACTCTGACACTCACTCTGACACTCACTCACTCTGACACCCACTCACCCTGACACTCACTCACTCTGACACTCACTCACTCTGACACTCACTCTGACACTCGCCCACTCTGACACTCACTCACTCTGACACTCACTCAAACTGACACTCACTCACTCTGACACACACTCAATCTGACACTCACTCACTCTGACACTCACTCACTCTGACACTCACTCACTCTGACACTCACTCACTCTGACACTCACTCACTCTGACACCCACTCACTCTGACACTCACTCTGACACACACTCACTCTGACACTCACTCACTCTGACACTCACTCTGACACTCACTCACTCTGACACTCACTCTGACACTCACTCACCCTGACACTCACTCACTCTGACACTCACTCACTCTGACACCCACTCACTCTGACACCCACTCACTCTGACACTCACTCACTCTGACACTCACTCACTCTGACACTCACTCACTCTGACACTCACTCACTCTGACACTCACTCACTCTGACACTCACTCACTCTGACACTCACTCACTCTGACACTCACTCACTCTGACACTCACTCACTCTGACACTCACTCTGACACTCACTCACTCTGACACTCACTCACTCTGACACTCACTCACTCTGACACTCACTCTGACACTCACTCACTCTGACACTCACTCACCCTGACACTCACTCACTCTGACACTCACTCACTCTGACACCCACTCACTCTGACACTCACTCACTCTGACACTCACTCTGACACTCGCCCACTCTGACACACACTCAAACTGACACTCACTCACTCTGACACACACTCAATCTGACACTCACTCACTCTGACACTCACTCACTCTGACACTCACTCACTCTGACACACACTCACTCTGACACTCACTCACTCTGACACTCACTCACTCTGACACTCACTCTGACACTCACTCACTCTGACACCCACTCACTCTGACACCCACTCACTCTGACACCCACTCACTCTTACACCCACTCACTCTGACACACTCATTCTGACAGACACTCACCCTGACACTCACTCACTCTGACACTCACTCACTCTGACACTCACTCACTCTGACACACACTCACTCTGACACTCACTCACTCTGACACTCACTCTGACACTCGCCCACTCTGACACACACTCACTCTGACACCCACTCACTCTGACACCCACTCACTCTGACACCCACTCACTCTTACACCCACTCACTCTGACACACTCATTCTGACAGACACTCACTCTGACACTCATTCACTCTGACACTCACTCACTCTGACACTCACTCACTCTGACACACACTCACTCTGACACTCACTCACTCTGACACTCACTCTGACACTCGCCCACTCTGACACACACTCAATCTGACACTCACTCACTCTGACACTCACTCACTCTGACACTCACTCACTCTGACACTCACTCACTCTTACACTCACTCACTCTGACACTCACTCTGACACACACTCACTCTGACACTCACCCAGACACACACTCACTCTGACACACAGTCACACACTCTGGCTCTCACTCACTCACTCTGACACACTCACTCTGACACACTCATTCTGACAGACACTCAGCCTGACACACACTCACTCTGACACTCACTCACTCTGACACTCACTCTGACACTCACTCACTCTGACACTCAGTCACTCTGACACTCACCTGACACTCACTCACCCTGACACTCACTCACTCTGACACTCACTCACTCACTCTGACACTCACTCTGACACTCAGTCACTCTGACACTCACCTGACACTCACTCACTCTGACACTCACTCACTCACTCTGACACTCACTCTGACACTCACTCACTCTGAAGCTCACTCACTCTGACACTCACTCACATTGACACTCACTCAGTCTGACGCTCACTCACCCTGACACTCGCTCACTCACTCTGATACTCACTCACTCTGACACTCACTCACTTTGACACTCTCTCACTCTGACACCCACGCACTCTGACACCCACGCACTCTGACACCCACGCACTCTGACACCCACGCACTCTGACACCCACGCACTCTGACACCCACGCACTCTGACACCCACGCACTCTGACACTCACTCACTCTGACACACACTCAATCTGACACCCACTCACTCTGACACCCACGCACACTGACACCCACGCACTCTGACACCCACTCACTCTGACACCCACGCACTCTGACACTCACTCAATCTGACACACACTCAATCTGACACACACTCTGACACTCACTCACACTGACACTCACCCAGACACACACACTCTGACACACAGTCACACACTCTGGCACTCACTCACTCACTCTGACACACTCACTCTGACACACTCATTCTGACACACACTCACACTGACACTCACCCTGACACACACACTCTGACACACAGTCACACACTCTGGCACTCACTCACACACTCTGACACACTCACTCTGACACACTCACTCTGACACACTCACTCTGACACACTCACTCTGACACACTCATTCTGACACACACTCACACTGACACTCAGCCTGACACACACTCACTCTGACACTCACTCACTCTGACACACACTCACTCTGACGCTCACCCTGACAAACACTCACTCTGACACTCACTCACTCTGACACTCGCTCACTCTGACACTCACCTGACACTCACTCTGACACTCACTCACTCTGACACTCGCTCACTCTGACACTCACCTGACACTCACTCACCCTGACACTCACTCACTCTGACACTCACTCACTCACTCTGAAACTTACTCTGACACTCACTCACTCTGACACACTCACTCTGACACACACACTCTGACACTCACACACTCTGAACATCACACACTCTGAAACTCACTCACTCTGACACTCACTCACTCTGACACTCACTCACTCTGACACTCTCTCACTCTGACACTCACACGCTCTGAAACCCACTCACTCTGACACACACTCACTGTGACACTCACTCACTCTGAGACACTCACTCTGACACACTCACTCTGACACTCACTCACTCTGACATCCACTCACTCTGACACTCACTCACTCTGACACTCGCTCACTCCGACAGCGCTCACTCTGACAGCGTTCACTCTGACAGCGTTCACTCTGACAGCGCTCGCTCTGACAGCGTTCACTCCGACACTCGCTCACTCCGGCACTCGCTCACTCCGACACTCGCTCACTCCGACACTCGCTCACTCCGACACTCGCTCACTCCGACACTCGCTCACTCTGACACTCGCTCACTCTGACACTCGCCCACTCTGACACTCGCCCACTCAGACGCTCGCCCACTCTGACACTCGCCCACTCTGACACTCGCCCACTCTGACACTCGCCCACTCTGACACTCGCCCACTCTGACACTCGCTCCCTCTGACACTCGCTCACTCTGACGCTCGCTCACTCTGACGCTGGCTCACTCTGACGCTCCCTCACTCTGACGCTCGCCCACTCTGACACTATCTCACACTGACACTCGCTCACTCTGACACTCGCTCACTCTGACACTCGCTCACTCTGAGACTCTCTCACTCTGACGCTCACTCTGACACTCGCCCACTCTGACACTCGCCCACTCTGACACTCGCCCACTCTGACACTCGCCCACTCTGACACTCGCCCACTCTGACACTCGCCCACTCTGACACTCGCCCACTCTGACACTCGCCCACTCTGACACTCGCCCACTCTGACACTCGCCCACTCTGACACTCGCTCACTCTGACACTCGCTCTCTCTGACACTCGCTCTCTCTGACACTCGCCCACTCTGACACTCGCTCACTCTGACTCTCGATCACTCTGACTCTCGCTCACTCTGACACCGACACTCACTCACTCTGACACTCGCCCACTCTGACACTCGCCCACTCTGACACTCGCCCACTCTGACACTCGCCCACTCTGACACTCGCCCACTCTGACACTCGCCCACTCTGACACTCACCCACTCTGACACTCGCCCACTCTGACACTCGCCCACTCTGACACTCGCCCACTCTGACATTCGCCCACTCTGACACTCGCCCACTCTGACACTCGCCCACTCTGACACTCGCTCACTCTGACACTCGCTCACTCACTCTGACACTCGCCCACTCTGACACTCGCCCACTCTGACACTCGCCCACTCTGACACTCGCCCACTCTGACACTCGCCCACTCTGACACTCGCCCACTCTGACACTCGCCCACTCTGACACTCGCCCACTCTGACACTCGCTCACTCTGACACTCGCTCACTCTGACACTCGCTCACTCTGATACCCACTCACACAGACACTCACTCACTCTGAGACTCGCTCTTTCTGAGACTCGCTCACTCTGACACTCACTCACTCTGACACTCGCTCACTCTGACACTCACTCACTCTGACACTCGCTCACTCTGACACTCGCTCACTCTGACACTCGCTCACTCTGACACTCGCTCACTCTGACACACGCTCACTCTGATACCCACTCACACCGACACTCACTCTGACACCGACATTCATTCACTCTGACACTCGCCCACTCTGACACTCGCCCACTCTGATACTCGCCCACTCTGATACTCGCCCACTCTGACACTCGCTCACTCTGACTCTCGCTCACTCTGACTCTCGCTCACTCTGACACTAGGTCACTCTGACACTCGCCCACTCTGACACTCGCCCACTCTGACACTCGCCCACTCTGACACTCGCCCACTCTGACACTCGCCCACTCTGACACACACTCACTCACTCTGACACACACTCACTCACTCTGACACACACTCACTCACTCTGACACTGACTCACTCTGACACTCACTCACTCTGACACACACTCACTCTGACACTCGCTCACTCTGACACACACTCACTCACTCTGACACTCGCCCACTCTGACACTCGCCCACTCTGACACTCGCCCACTCTGACACTCGCCCACTCTTACTCTCGCCCACTCTGACACTCGCTCACTCTGACACTCGCTCACTCTGACACTCGCTCACTCTGACACTCGCTCACTCTGACACTCGCTCACTCTGACACTCGCTCACTTTGACACTCGCCCACTCTGACACTCCCTCACCCTGACACTCGCCCACCCTGACACTCGCCCACCCTGACACTCGCCCACCCTGACACTCGCCCACCCTGACACTCGCCCACCCTGACACTCGTCCACCCTGACACTCGCCCACCCTGACACTCGCCCCCTCTGACACTCGCCCCCTCTGACACTCGCCCCCTCTGACACTCGCCCCCTCTGACACTCGCCCCCTCTGACACTCGCCCCCTCTGACACTCGCCCCCTCTGACACTCGCCCCCTCTGACACTCGCTCACTCTGACACTCGCTCACTCTGACACTCGTTCACTCTGAGACTCGCTCACTCTGACACTGGCTTACTCTGACGCTCCCTCACTCTGACGCTCGCCCACTCTGACACTCGCTCACTCTGACACTCGTTCACTCTGACACTCGTTCACTCTGACACTCGTTCACTCTGACACTCGCTCACTCTGACACTCGCTCACTCTGACACTCGCTCACTCTGAGACTCTCTCACTCTGACACTCGCTCACACTGACACTCGCTCACACTGACACTCGCTCACACTGACACTCGCTCACTCTTACACTCGCTCACTCTTACACTCACTGACACTCCCTCACTCTGACGCTCCCTCACCCTGACGCTCGCCCACTCTGACACACTCTGACACTCGCCCACTCTGACACTCGCCCACTCTGACACTCGCCCACTCTGACACTCGCCCACTCTGACACTCGCCCACTCTGACACTCGCCCACTCTGACACTCGCCCACTATCACACTCGCCCACTATCACACTCGCCCACTATCACACTCGCCCACTATCACACTCACTGACACTCCCTCACTCTGACACTCCCTCACTCCCTCACCCTGACGCTCGCCCACTCAGACGCTCGCCCACTCAGACGCTCGCCCACTCAGAAGCTCGCCCACTCAGACGCTCGCCCACTCAGACGCTCGCCCACTCTGACACTCGCCCACTCTGACACTCGCCCACTCTGACACTCGCCCACTCTGACACTCGCCCACTCTGACGCTCGCCCACTCTGACGCTCGCCCACTCTGATGCTCGCCCACTCTGATGCTCGCCCACTCTGATGCTCGCCCACTCTGATGCTCGCCCACTCTGACGCTCGCCCACTCTGACGCTCGCCCACTCTGACGCTCGCCCACTCTGACACTCGCCCACTCTGACACTCGCCCACTCTGACACTCGCCCACTCTGACACTCGCCCACTCTGACACTCGCCCACTCTGACACTCGCCCACTCTGACACTCGCCCACTCTGACACTCGCCCACTCTGACACTCGCCCACTCTGACACTCGCTCACTCTGACACTCGCTCACTCTGACGCTGGCTCACTCTGACGCTCCCTCACTCTGACGCTCGCCCACTCTGACACTAGCTCACACTGACACTCGTTCACTCTGACACTCGCTCACTCTGACACTCGCTCACTCTGACACTCGCTCACTCTGAGACTCTCTCACTCTGACACTCGCCCACTCTGACACTCGCCCACTCTGACACTCGCCCACTCTGACACTCGCCCACTCTGACACTCGCCCACTCTGACACTCGCCCACTCTGACACTCGCCCACTCTGACACTCGCCCACTCTCACACTCGCTCACTCTGACACTCGCTCACTCTGACACTCGCTCTCTCTGACACTCGCCCACTCTGACACTCGCTCACTCTGACTCTCGCTCACTCTGACACCGACACTCGCCCACTCTGACACTCGCCCACTCTGACACTCGCCCACTCTGACACTCGCCCACTCTGACACTCGCCCACTCTGACACTCGCCCACTCTGACACTCGCCCACTCTGACACTCGCCCACTCTGACACTCGCCCCCTCTGACACTCGCCCCCTCTGACACTCGCCCCCTCTGACACTCGCCCCCTCTGACACTCGCCCCCTCTGACACTCGCCCCCTCTGACACTCGCCCCCTCTGACACTCGCCCCCTCTGACACTCGCCCCCTCTGACACCTGCCCCCTCTGACACCTGCCCCCTCTGACACCTGCCCCCTCTGACACTCTCACTCTCTGACGCTCGCTCACTCTGACGCTCGCTCACTCTGACGCTCGCTCACTCTGACGCTCGCTCACTCTGACGCTCGCTCACTCTGACGCTCGCTCACTCTGACGCTCGCTCACTCTGACGCTCGCTCACACTGACGCTCGCCCACTCTGACGCTCGCTCACTCTGACGCTCGCCCACTCTGACCCTCTCCCACTCTGACGCTCGCCCACTCTGACGCTCTCCCACTCTGACGCTCGCCCACTCTGACGCTCGCCCACTCTGACGCTCGCCCACTCTGACGCTCCCTCACTCTGACGCTCGCCCACTCTGACGCTCGCTCACTCTGACACTCGCTCACTCTGACACTCGCTCACTCTGACACTCGCCCACTCTGACACTCGCTCACTCTGACACTCGCTCTCTCTGACACTCGCCCACTCTGACACTCGCTCACTCTGACTCTCGCTCACTCTGACACCGACACTCACTCACTCTGACACTCGCCCACTCTGACACTCGCCCCCTCTGACACTCGCCCCCTCTGACACTCGCCCCCTCTGACACTCGCCCCCTCTGACACTCGCCCCCTCTGACACTCGCCCCCTCTGACACTCGCCCCCTCTGACACTCGCCCCCTCTGACACTCGCCCCCTCTGACACTCGCCCCCTCTGACACTCGCCCCCTCTGACACTCGCCCCCTCTGACACTCGCCCCCTCTGACACTCGCCCCCTCTGACACTCGCCCCCTCTGACACTCGCCCCCTCTGACACTCGCCCCCTCTGACACTCGCCCCCTCTGACACTCGCCCCCTCTGACACTCGCCCCCTCTGACACTCGCCCCCTCTGACACTCGCCCCCTCTGACACTCGCCCCCTCTGACACTCGCCCCCTCTGACACTCGCCCCCTCTGACACTCGCCCCCTCTGACACTCGCCCCCTCTGACACTCGCCCCCTCTGACACTCGCCCCCTCTGACACTCGCCCCCTCTGACACTCGCCCCCTCTGACACTCGCCCCCTCTGACACTCGCCCCCTCTGACACTCGCCCCCTCTGACACTCGCCCCCTCTGACACTCGCCCCCTCTGACACTCGCCCCCTCTGACACTCGCCCCCTCTGACACTCGCCCCCTCTGACACTCGCCCCCTCTGACACTCGCCCCCTCTGACACCTGCCCCCTCTGACACCTGCCCCCTCTGACACTCTCACTCTCTGACGCTCGCTCACTCTGACGCTCGCTCACTCTGACGCTCGCTCACTCTGACGCTCGCTCACTCTGACGCTCGCTCACTCTGACGCTCGCTCACTCTGACGCTCGCTCACTCTGACGCTCGCTCACTCTGACGCTCGCCCACTCTGACCCTCTCCCACTCTGACCCTCTCCCACTCTGACGCTCGCCCACTCTGACGCTCGCCCACTCTGACGCTCCCTCACTCTGACGCTCGCTCACTCTGACGCTCCCTCACTCTGACGCTCCCTCACTCTGACGCTCCCTCACTCTGACGCTCCCTCACTCTGACGCTCGCTCACTCTGACGCTCGCTCACTCTGACACTCGCTCACTCTGACACTCGCCCACTCTGACACACACTCACTCACTCTGACACTGACTCACTCTGACACTGACTCACTCTGACACTGACTCACTCTGACACTGACTCACTCTGACACACACTCGCTCTGACATTCGCTCACTCTGACACACACTCACTCACTCTGACACTCACTCTGACACTCACACACTCTGAAGCTCACTCATTCTGACACTCACTCACATTGACACTCACTCAGTCTGACGCTCACTCACCCTGACACTCGCTCACTCACTCTGATACTCACTCACTCTGACACTCACTCACTCTGACACTCTCTCACTCTGACACCCACGCACTCTGACACCCACGCACTCTGACACCCACGCACTCTGACACCCACGCACTCTGACACCCACGCACTCTGACACCCACGCACTCTGACACTCACTCACTCTGACACACACTCAATCTGACACTCACTCAATCTGACACTCACTCACTCTGACACCCACGCACTCTGACACCCACTCACTCTGACACACACTCAATCTGACACTCACTCACTCTGACACCCACGCACTCTGACACTCACTCACTCTGACACACACTCAATCTGACACTCACTCACTCTGACACTCACTCACTCTGACACTCACTCACTCTGACACCCACGCACACTGACACCCACGCACTCTGACACACACTCGCTCTGACATTCGCTCACTCTGACACACACTCACTCACTCTGACACTCACTCTGACACTCACACACTCTGAAGCTCACTCACTCTGACACCCACGCACTCTGACACTCACTCAATCTGACACACACTCAATCTGACACACACTCTGACACACACACTCTGACACACAGTCACACACTCTGGCACTCACTCACTCACTCTGACACACTCACTCTGACACACTCATTCTGACACACACTCACACTGACACTCACCCTGACACACACACTCTGACACTCACTCACACACTCTGACACACTCACTCTGACACACTCACTCTGACACACTCACTCTGACACACTCACTCTGACACACTCACTCTGACACACTCATTCTGACACACACTCACACTGACACTCAGCCTGACACACACTCACTCTGACACTCACTCACTCTGACACACACTCACTCTGACGCTCACCCTGACAAACACTCACTCTGACACTCACTCACTCTGACACTCGCTCACTCTGACACTCACCTGACACTCACTCTGACACTCACTCACTCTGACACTCGCTCACTCTGACACTCACCTGACACTCACTCACCCTGACACTCACTCACTCTGACACTCACTCACTCACTCTGACACTTACTCTGACACTCACTCACTCTGACACACTCACTCTGACACACACACTCTGACACTCACACACTCTGAACATCACACACTCTGAAACTCACTCACTCTGACACACTCACTCTGACACTCACTCACTCTGACACTCACTCACTCTGACACTCTCTCACTCTGACACTCACACTCTCTGAAACCCACTCACTCTGACACACACTCACTGTGACACTCACTCACTCTGAGACACTCACTCTGACACACTCACTCTGACACTCACTCACTCTGACATCCACTCACTCTGACACTCACTCACTCTGACACTCGCTCACTCTGACAGCGCTCACTCTGACAGCGTTCACTCTGACAGCGTTCACTCTGACAGCGTTCGCTCTGACAGCGCTCGCTCTGACAGCGTTCACTCCGACACTCGCTCACTCCGACACTCGCTCACTCCGACACTCGCTCACTCCGACACTCGCTCACTCCGACACTCGCTCACTCCGACACTCGCTCACTCCGACACTCGCTCACTCCGACACTCGCTCACTCCGACACTCGCTCACTCTGACACTCGCTCACTCTGACACTCGCCCACTCTGACACTCGCCCACTCAGACGCTCGCCCACTCTGACACTCGCCCACTCTGACACTCGCCCACTCTGACACTCGCCCACTCTGACACTCGCCCACTCTGACACTCGCTCCCTCTGACACTCGCTCACTCTGACGCTCGCTCACTCTGACGCTGGCTCACTCTGACGCTCCCTCACTCTGACGCTCGCCCACTCTGACACTATCTCACACTGACACTCGTTCACTCTGACACTCGCTCACTCTGACACTCGCTCACTCTGACACTCGCTCACTCTGAGACTCTCTCACTCTGACGCTCACTCTGACACTCGCCCACTCTGACACTCGCCCACTCTGACACTCGCCCACTCTGACACTCGCCCACTCTGACACTCGCCCACTCTGACACTCGCCCACTCTGACACTCGCCCACTCTGACACTCGCCCACTCTGACACTCGCTCACTCTGACACTCGCTCTCTCTGACACTCGCTCTCTCTGACACTCGCTCTCTCTGACACTCGCCCACTCTGACACTCGCTCACTCTGACTCTCGATCACTCTGACTCTCGCTCACTCTGACACCGACACTCACTCACTCTGACACTCGCCCACTCTGACACTCGCCCACTCTGACACTCGCCCACTCTGACACTCGCCCACTCTGACACTCGCCCACTCTGACACTCGCCCACTCTGACACTCGCCCACTCTGACACTCGCCCACTCTGACACTCGCCCACTCTGACACTCGCCCACTCTGACACTCGCCCACTCTGACACTCGCCCACTCTGACATTCGCCCACTCTGACACTCGCCCACTCTGACACTCGCCCACTCTGACACTCGCTCACTCTGACACTCGCTCACTCTGACACTCGCTCACTCTGACACTCGCTCACTCTGACACTCGCTCACTCTGACACTCGCTCACTCTGACACCGACACTCACTCACTCTGACACTCGCCCACTCTGACACTCGCCCACTCTGACACTCGCCCACTCTGACACTCGCCCACTCTGACACTCGCCCACTCTGACACTCGCTCACTCTGACACTCGCTCACTCTGACACTCGCTCACTCTGATACCCGCTCACACAGACACTCACTCACTCTGAGACTCGCTCTTTCTGAGACTCGCTCACTCTGACACTCACTCACTCTGACACTCGCTCACTCTGACACTCACTCACTCTGACACTCGCTCACTCTGACACTCGCTCACTCTGACACTCGCTCACTCTGACACACGCTCACTCTGATACCCACTCACACCGACACTCACTCTGACACCGACATTCATTCACTCTGACACTCGCCCACTCTGACACTCGCCCACTCTGATACTCGCCCACTCTGATACTCGCCCACTCTGACACTCGCTCACTCTGACTCTTGCTCACTCTGACTCTCGCTCACTCTGACACTAGGTCACTCTGACACTCGCCCACTCTGACACTCGCCCACTCTGACACTCGCCCACTCTGACACTCGCCCACTCTGACACTCGCCCACTCTGACACACACTCACTCACTCTGACACACACTCACTCACTCTGACACACACTCACTCACTCTGACACTGACTCACTCTGACACTGACTCACTCTGACACACACTCACTCTGACACTCGCTCACTCTGACACACACTCACTCACTCTGACACTCGCCCACTCTGACACTCGCCCACTCTGACACTCGCCCACTCTGACACTCGCCCACTCTGACACTCGCCCACTCTTACTCTCGCCCACTCTGACACTCGCTCACTCTGACACTCGCTCACTCTGACACTCGCTCACTCTGACACTCGCTCACTCTGACACTCGCTCACTCTGACACTCGCTCACTTTGACACTCGCCCACTCTGACACTCCCTCACCCTGACACTCGCCCACCCTGACACTCGCCCACCCTGACACTCGCCCACCCTGACACTCGCCCACCCTGACACTCGTCCACCCTGACACTCGCCCACCCTGACACTCGCCCCCTCTGACACTCGCCCCCTCTGACACTCGCCCCCTCTGACACTCGCCCCCTCTGACACTCGCCCCCTCTGACACTCGCCCCCTCTGACACTCGCCCCCTCTGACACTCGCCCCCTCTGACACTCGCCCCCTCTGACACTCGCCCCCTCTGACACTCGCCCACTCTGACACTCGCTCACTCTGACACTCGCTCACTCTGACACTCGTTCACTCTGAGACTCGCTCACTCTGACACTGGCTTACTCTGACGCTCCCTCACTCTGACGATCGCCCACTCTGACACTCGCTCACTCTGACGCTCGTTCACTCTGACACTCGTTCACTCTGACACTCGTTCACTCTGACACTCGTTCACTCTGACACTCGCTCACTCTGACACTCGCCCACTCTGACACTCGCCCACTCTGACACTCGCCCACTCTGACACTCGCCCACTCTGACACTCGCCCACTCTGACACTCGCCCACTCTGACACTCGCCCACTCTGACACTCGCCCACTCTGACACTCGCCCACTCTGACACTCGCCCACTCTGACACTCGCCCACTCTGACACTCGCCCACTATCACACTCGCCCACTATCACACTCGCCCACTATCACACTCGCCCACTATCACACTCGCCCACTATCACACTCGCCCACTATCACACTCACTGACACTCCCTCACTCTGACACTCCCTCACTCCCTCACCCTGACGCTCGCCCACTCAGATGCTCGCCCACTCAGACGCTCGCCCACTCAGAAGCTCGCCCACTCAGACGCTCGCCCACTCAGACGCTCGCCCACTCTGACACTCGCCCACTCTGACACTCGCCCACTCTGACACTCGCCCACTCTGACGCTCGCCCACTCTGACGCTCGCCCACTCTGATGCTCGCCCACTCTGACACTCGCCCACTCTGACACTCGCTCCCTCTGACACTCGCTCACTCTGACACTCGCTCCCTCTGACGCTGGCTCACTCTGACGCTCCCTCACTCTGACGCTCGCCCACTCTGACACTAGCTCACACTGACACTCGTTCACTCTGACACTCGCTCACTCTGACACTCGCTCACTCTGACACTCGCTCACTCTGAGACTCTCTCACTCTGACACTCGCCCACTCTGACACTCGCCCACTCTGACACTCGCCCACTCTGACACTCGCCCACTCTGACACTCGCCCACTCTGACACTCGCCCACTCTGACACTCGCCCACTCTGACACTCGCCCACTCTCACACTCGCTCACTCTGACACTCGCTCACTCTGACACTCGCTCTCTCTGACACTCGCCCACTCTGACACTCGCTCACTCTGACTCTCGCTCACTCTGACACCGACACTCGCCCACTCTGACACTCGCCCACTCTGACACTCGCCCACTCTGACACTCGCCCACTCTGACACTCGCCCACTCTGACACTCGCCCACTCTGACACTCGCCCACTCTGACACTCGCCCACTCTGACACTCGCCCACTCTGACACTCGCCCACTCTGACACTCGCCCCCTCTGACACTCGCCCCCTCTGACACTCGCCCCCTCTGACACTCGCCCCCTCTGACACTCGCCCCCTCTGACACTCGCCCCCTCTGACACTCGCCCCCTCTGACACCTGCCCCCTCTGACACCTGCCCCCTCTGACACCTGCCCCCTCTGACACCTGCCCCCTCTGACACTCTCACTCTCTGACGCTCGCTCACTCTGACGCTCGCTCACTCTGACGCTCGCTCACTCTGACGCTCGCTCACTCTGACGCTCGCTCACTCTGACGCTCGCTCACTCTGACGCTCGCTCACACTGACGCTCGCCCACTCTGACGCTCGCTCACTCTGACGCTCGCCCACTCTGACCCTCTCCCACTCTGACGCTCGCCCACTCTGACGCTCGCCCACTCTGACGCTCGCCCACTCTGACGCTCCCTCACTCTGACGCTCGCCCACTCTGACGCTCGCTCACTCTGACACTCGCTCACTCTGACACTCGCTCACTCTGACACTCGCCCACTCTGACACTCGCTCACTCTGACACTCGCTCTCTCTGACACTCGCCCAGTCTGACACTCGCTCACTCTGACTCTCGCTCACTCTGACACCGACACTCACTCACTCTGACACTCGCCCACTCTGACACTCGCCCCCTCTGACACTCGCCCCCTCTGACACTCGCCCCCTCTGACACTCGCCCCCTCTGACACTCGCCCCCTCTGACACTCGCCCCCTCTGACACTCGCCCCCTCTGACACTCGCCCCCTCTGACACTCGCCCCCTCTGACACTCGCCCCCTCTGACACTCGCCCCCTCTGACACTCGCCCCCTCTGACACTCGCCCCCTCTGACACTCGCCCCCTCTGACACTCGCCCCCTCTGACACTCGCCCCGTCTGACACTCGCCCCGTCTGACACTCGCCCCCTCTGACACTCGCCCCCTCTGACACTCGCCCCCTCTGACACTCGCCCCCTCTGACACTCGCCCCCTCTGACACTCGCCCCCTCTGACACTCGCCCCCTCTGACACTCGCCCCCTCTGACACTCGCCCCCTCTGACACTCGCCCCCTCTGACACTCGCCCCCTCTGACACTCGCCCCCTCTGACACTCGCCCCCTCTGACACTCGCCCCCTCTGACACTCGCCCCCTCTGACACTCGCCCCCTCTGACACTCGCCCCCTCTGACACTCGCCCCCTCTGACACTCGCCCCCTCTGACACCTGCCCCCTCTGACACTCTCACTCTCTGACGCTCGCTCACTCTGACGCTCGCTCACTCTGACGCTCGCTCACTCTGACGCTCGCTCACTCTGACGCTCGCTCACTCTGACGCTCGCTCACTCTGACGCTCGCTCACTCTGACGCTCGCTCACTCTGACGCTCCCCCACTCTGACCCTCTCCCACTCTGACGCTCGCCCACTCTGACGCTCGCCCACTCTGACGCTCCCTCACTCTGACGCTCGCTCACTCTGACGCTCCCTCACTCTGACGCTCCCTCACTCTGACGCTCCCTCACTCTGACGCTCCCTCACTCTGACGCTCGCTCACTCTGACGCTCGCTCACTCTGACACTCGCTCACTCTGACACTCGCCCACTCTGACACACACTCACTCACTCTGACACTCGCTCACTCTGACACACACTCACTCACTCTGACACTGACTCACTCTGACACTGACTCACTCTGACACTGACTCACTCTGACACTGACTCACTCTGACACACACTCGCTCTGACATTCGCTCACTCTGACACACACTCACTCACTCTGACACTCGCCCACTCTGACACTTGCCCACTCTGACACTTGCCCACTCTGACACTCGCCCACTCTGACACTCGCCCACTCTGACACTCGCCCACTCTGACACTCGCCCACTCTGACACTCGCCCACTCTGACACTCGCCCACTCTGACACTCGCCCACTCTGACACTCGCTCACTCTGACACTCGCTCACTCTGACACTCGCTCACTCTGATACCCACTCACACAGACACTCACTCACTCTGACACACACTCACTCACTCTGACACTGACTCACTCTGACACTCACTCACTCTGACACACGCTCACTCTGACACACACTCACTCACTCTGACACTCGCCCACTCTGACACTCGCCCACTCTGACACTCGCCCACTCTGACACTCGCCCACTCTGACACTCGCCCACTCTGACACTCGCCCACTCTGACACTCGCCCACTCTGACACTCGCCCACTCTGACACTCGCCCACTCTGACACTCGCCCACTCTGACACTCGCCCACTCTGACACTCGCCCACTCTGACACTCGCCCACTCTGACACTCGCTCACTCTGACACTCGCTCACTCTGACACTCGCTCACTCTGACACTCGCTCACTCTGACACTCGCTCACTCTGACACTCGCTCACTCTGATAACCACTCACACAGACACTCACTCACTCTGACACCGACACTCACTCGCTCTGACACTCGCCCACTCTGACACTCGCTCACTCTGACACTCGCTCACTCTGACTCTCGCTCACCCTGACACTAGGTCACTCTGACATTCGCTCACTCTGACACTCGCTCACTCTGACACTCGCTCACTCTGAGATTCTCTCACTCTGACACTCGCTCACTCTGACACTTGCTCACACTGAGACTCGCTCACTCTGACACCGACACTCACTCGCTCTGACACTCGCCCACTCTGACACTCGCTCACTCTGACACTCGCTCACTCTGACTCTCGCTCACCCTGACACTAGGTCACTCTGACATTCGCTCACTCTGACACTCGCTCACTCTGACACTCGCTCACTCTGACACTCGCTCACTCTGACACTCGCTCACTCTGAGACTCTCTCACTCTGACACTCGCTCACTCTGACACTCGCTCACTCTGACACACGCTCACTCTGAAACTTGCTCACTCTTAAAATTGCTCACTCTGACACTCGCTCATTCTGACACTCGCTCACTCTGACACTCACTCACTCACTCTGACACCGACAATCACTCACTCTGACATACACTCACTGTGACTCTCACTCACCCTGACACTCACTCAACCTGACACTCACTCACTCTGACGCTTGCTCACTCTGACGCTCCCTCACTCTGACTCTCCCTCACTCTGACACTCGCTCACTCTGACACTCCCTCACTCTGACTCTCCCTCACTCTGAGACTCGCTCTCTCTGAGACTCGCTCACTCTGACACTCACTCACTCTGACACTTGCTCACTCTGACACTCACTCACTCTGACACTCACTCACTCTGACACACACTCACACTGACACTCACCCTGACACACACACTCTGACACACAGTCACGCACTCTGGCACTCACTCACTCACTCTGACACACTCACTCTGACACACTCATTCTGACAGACACTCACCCTGACACACAATCACTCTGACACTCACTCTGACACACACTCACACTGACACTCACCCTGACACACACACTCTGACACACAGTCACACACTCTGGCACTCACTCACACACTCTGACACACACACTCTGACACACTCACTCTGACACACTCACTCTGACACACTCACTCTGACACCCACGCACTCTGACACCCACGCACTCTGACACCCACGCACTCTGACACCCACGCACTTGACACACACTCTGACACACTCACACTGACACTCACCCAGTCACACACTCTGGCTATTACTCACTCACTCTGACACACACTCACTCTGACACACTCACTCTGACACACTCATTCTGACAGACACTCAGCCTGACACACACTCACTCTGACACTCACTCACTCTGACACCCACGCACTCTGACACACTCACTCTGACACACTCATTCTGACAGACACTCAGCCTGACACACACTCACTCTGACACACACTCACTCTGACACACTCACTCTGACACACTCATTCTGACAGACACTCACTCACTCTGACACACTCACTCTGACACACACACTCTGACACTCACACACTCTGAACATCACACACTCTGAAACTCACTCACTCTGACACACTCACTCTGACACTCACTCACTCTGACACACTCACTCTGACACTCACTCACTCTGACACTCACTCACTCTGACACTCACTCACTCTGACAATCACACTCTCTGAAACCCACTCACTCTGACACACACTCACTCTGACACTCGCTCACTCTGACACTCACCTGACACTCACTCACCCTGACACTCACTCACTCTGACACTCACTCACTCACTCTGACACTTACTCTGACACTCACTCACTCTGACACACTCACTCTGACACACACACTCTGACACTCACACACTCTGTACATCACACACTCTGAAACTCACTCACTCTGACACACTCACTCTGACACTCACTCACTCTGACACACTCACTCTGACACTCACTCACTCTGACACTCACTCACTCTGACACTCACTCACTCTGACAATCACACTCTCTGAAACCCACTCACTCTGACACACACTCACTCTGACACTCACTCACTCTGACACCCACGCACTCTGACACACTCACTCTGACACACTCATTCTGACAGACACTCAGCCTGACACACACTCACTCTGACACACACTCACTCTGACACACTCACTCTGACACACTCATTCTGACAGACACTCAGCCTGACACACACTCACTCTGACACACACTCACTCTGACGCTCACCCTGACAAACACTCACTCTGACACTCACTCACTCTGACACTCGCTCACTCTGACACTCACCTGACACTCACTCACCCTGACACTCACTCACTCTGACACTCACTCACTCACTCTGACACTTACTCTGACACTCACTCACTCTGACACACTCACTCTGACACACACACTCTGACACTCACACACTCTGAACATCACACACTCTGAAACTCACTCACTCTGACACACTCACTCTGACACTCACTCACTCTGACACACTCACTCTGACACTCACTCACTCTGACACTCACTCACTCTGACACTCACTCACTCTGACACTCACTCACTCTGACAATCACACTCTCTGAAACCCACTCACTCTGACACACACTCACTGTGACACTCACTCACTCTGAGACACTCACTCTGACACACTCACTCTGACACTCACCCTGACACTCACTCACTCTGACACTCACTCACTCTGACACTCGCTCACTCTGGCAGCGCTCACTCTGACAGCGTTCACTCTGACAGCGCTCGCTCTGACAGCGCTCACTCCGACACTCGCTCACTCCGACACTCGCTCACTCCGACACTCGCTCACTCCGACACTCGCTCACTCCGACACTCGCTCACTCCGACACTCGCTCACTCCGACACTCGCTCACTCTGACACTCGCTCACTCTGACACTCGCTCACTCTCACACTCGCCCACTCTGACACTCGCCCAATCTGACACTCGCCCACTCTGACACTCGCCCACTCTGACACTCGCCCACTCTGACGCTCGCCCACTCTGACGCTCGCCCACTCTGACACTCGCCAACTCTGACACTCGCCCACTCTGACACTCGCCCCCTCTGACACTCGCTCCCTCTGACACTCGCTCACTCTGACGCTGGCTCACTCTGACGCTGGCTCACTCTGACGCTCCCCCACTCTGACGCTCGCCCACTCTGACCCTAGCTCACTCTGACACTCGCTCACTCTGACACTCGCACACTCTGAGACTCTCTCACTCTGACGCTCACTCTGACACTCGCCCACTCTGACACTCGCCCACTCTGACACTCGCCCACTCTGACACTCGCCCACTCTGACACTCGCCCACTCTGACACTCGCCCAATCTGACACTCGCCCACTCTGACACTCGCTCACTCTGACACTCGCTCACTCTGACACTCGCTCTCTCTGACACTCGCCCACTCTGACACTCGCTCACTCTGACTCTTGCTCACTCTGACACCGACACTCGCCCACTCTGACACTCGCCCACTCTGACACTCGCCCACTCTGACACTCGCCCACTCTGACACTCGCCCACTCTGACACTCGCCCACTCTGACACTCGCCCACTCTGTCACTCGCCCACTCTGACACTCGCCCACTCTGACACTCGCCCACTCTGACACTCGCCCACTCTGACACTCGCCCACTCTGACACTCGCCCACTCTGACACTCGCCCACTCTGACACTCGCCCACTCTGACACTCGCCAACTCTGACACTCGCCCACTCTGACTCTCGCCCACTCTGACACTCGCCCACTCTGACACTCGCCCACTCTGACATTCGCCCACTCTGACACTCGCTCACTCTGACACTCGCTCACTCTGACACTCGCTCTCTCTGACACTCGCTCACTCTGACTCTCGCTCACTCTGACACCGACACTCACTCACTCTGACACTCGCCCACTCTGACACTCGCCCACTCTGACACTCGCTCACTCTGACACTCGCTCACTCTGATACCCACTCACACAGACACTCACTCACTCTGAGACTCGCTCTCTCTGAGACTCGCTCACTCTGACACTCGCTCACTCTGACACTCGCCCACTCTGACACTCGCCCACTCTGACACTCGCCAACTCTGACACTCGCCCACTCTGACTCTCGCCCACTCTGACACTCGCCCACTCTGACACTCGCCCACTCTGACACTCGCTCACTCTGACACTCGCTCTCTCTGACACTCGCTCACTCTGACTCTCGCTCACTCTGACACCGACACTCACTCACTCTGACACTCACCCACTCTGACACTCGCCCACTCTGACTCTCGCCCACTCTGACACTCGCCCACTCTGACACACGCCCACTCTGACACTCGCCCACTCTGACACTCGCCCACTCTGACACTCGCCCACTCTGACACTCGCCCGCTCTGACACTCGCCCGCTCTGACACTCGCCCACTCTGACACTCGCCCACTCTGACACTCGCTCACTCTGACACTCGCTCACTCTGACACTCGCTCACTCTGACACTCGCTCACTCTGATACCCACTCACACAGACACTCACTCACTCTGAGACTCGCTCTCTCTGAGACTCGCTCACTCTGACACTCGCTCACTCTGACACCCGCTCACTCTGACACTCGCTCACTCTGACACTCGCTCACTCTGACACTCGCTCACTCTGACACTCGCTCACTCTGACACTCGCTCACTCTGACACACGCTCACTCTGATACCCACTCACACCGACACTCACTCTGACACCGACATTCATTCACTCTGACGCTCGCCCACTCTGACACACGCCACTCTGACACACGCCACTCTGACACACGCCACTCTGACACTCGCTCACTCTGACACTCGCTCACTCTGACACTCGCTCACTCTGACACTCGCTCACTCTGACACTCGCTCACTCTGACACTCGCTCACTCTGACACACGCTCACTCTGATACCCACTCACACCGACACTCACTCACTCTGACACCGACACTCATTCACTCTGACACTCGCCCACTCTAACACTCACTCACCCTGACACTCACTCACCCTGACACTCACTCACTCTGACGCTCCCTCACTCTGACGCTCGCCCACTCTGACACTCGCTCACTCGGACACTCGCTCACTCTGAGACTCTCTCACTCTGACGCTCACTCTGACACTCGCCCACTCTGACACTCGCCCACTCTGACACTCGCCCACTCTGACACTCGCCCACTCTGACACTCGCCCACTCTGACACTCGCCCACTCTGACACTCGCCCACTCTGTCACTCGCCCACTCTGACACTCGCCCACTCTGACACTCGCCCACTCTGACACTCGCCCACTCTGACACTCGCCCACTCTGACACTCGCCCACTCTGACACTCGCCCACTCTGACACTCGCCCACTCTGTCACTCGCCCACTCTGTCACTCGCCCACTCTGTCACTCGCCCACTCTGTCACTCGCCCACTCTGACACTCGCCCACTCTGACACTCGCCCACTCTGTCACTCGCCCACTCTGACACTCGCCCACTCTGACACTCGCCCACTCTGACACTCGCCAACTCTGACACTCGCCCACTCTGACACTCGCCCACTCTGACACTCGCCCACTCTGACACTCGCCCACTCTGACATTCGCCCACTCTGACACTCGCCCACTCTGACACTCGCTCACTCTGACACTCGCTCTCTCTGACACTCGCTCACTCTGACTCTCGCTCACTCTGACACTCGCTCACTCTGATACCCATTCACACAGACACTCACTCACTCTGAGACTCGCTCTCTCTGAGACTCGCTCACTCTGACACTCGCTCACTCTGACACTCACTCAC
Source organism: Scyliorhinus torazame (assembly GCF_047496885.1). Lineage (NCBI taxonomy): Eukaryota > Metazoa > Chordata > Chondrichthyes > Carcharhiniformes > Scyliorhinidae > Scyliorhinus > Scyliorhinus torazame. Next base: position 270,666,429 of record NC_092715.1, on the reverse strand, counting down.
TCTGACACTCGCTCACTCTGACACTCGCTCACTCTGACACTCGCTCACTCTGACACTCGCTCACTCTGACACACGCTCACTCTGACACACGCTCACTCTGATACCCACTCACACCGACACTCACTCTGACACCGACATTCTTTCACTCTGACACTCGCCCACTCTGACACTCGCCCACTCTGACACTCGCCCACTCTGACACTCGCTCACTCTGACTCTCGCTCACTCTGACTCTCGCTCACTCTGACACTAGGTCACTCTGACACTCGCCCACTCTGACACTCGCCCACTCTGACACTCGCCCACTCTGACACTCGCCCACTCTGACACTCGCCCACTCTGACACTCGCCCACTCTGACACTCGCCCACTCTGACACTCGCCCACTCTGACACACACTCACTCACTCTGACACACACTCACTCACTCTGACACACACTCACTCTGACACTCGCTCACTCTGACACACACTCACTCACTCTGACACACACTCACTCACTCTGACACTCGCCCACTCTGACACTCGCCCACTCTGACACTCGCCCACTCTGACACTCGCCCACTCTGACTCTCGCCCACTCTGACTCTCGCCCACTCTGACTCTCGCCCACTCTGACACTCGCTCACTCTGACACTCGCTCACTCTGACACTCGCTCACTCTGACACTCGCTCACTCTGACACTCGCTCACTCTGACACTCGCTCACTCTGACACTCGCTCACTCTGACACTCGCTCACTCTGACACTCGCTCACTCTGACACTCGCTCACTCTGACCATCGCCCACTCTGACACTCGCTCACTCTGAGACTCGCTCACTATGACACTCGCTCACTCTGACACTCGCTCTCTCTGACACTCGCTCACTCTGACTCTCGCTCACTCTGACACCGACACTCACTCACTCTGACACTCGCCCACTCTGACACTCGCTCACTCTGACACTCGCTCACTCTGACTCTCGCCCACTCTGACACTCGCCCACTCTGACACTCGCTCACTCTGACTCTCGCCCACTCTGACACTCGCCCACTCTGACACTCGCCCACTCTGACACTCGCCCACTCTGACACTCGCCCACTCTGACACTCGCCCACTCTGACACTCGCCAACTCTGACACTCGCTCACTCTGACTCTCGCTCACTCTGACACCGACACTCACTCACTCTGACACTCGCCCACTCTGACACTCGCCCACTCTGACACTCGCCCACTCTGACACTCGCCCACTCTGACTCTCGCCCACTCTGACTCTCGCCCACTCTGACACTCGCCCACTCTGACACTCGCCCACTCTGACACTCGCCCACTCTGACACTCGCCCACTCTGACACTCGCTCACTCTGACACTCGCTCTCTCTGACACTCGCTCACTCTGACTCTTGCTCACTCTGACACCGACACTCACTCACTCTGACACTCGCCCACTCTGACACTCGCCCACTCTGACACTCGCTCACTCTGACTCTCGCCCACTCTGACACTCGCCCACTCTGACACTCGCCCACTCTGACACTCGCCCACTCTGACACTCGCCCACTCTGACACTCGCCCGCTCTGACACTCGCCCACTCTGACACTCGCCCACTCTGACACTCGCCCACTCTGACACTCGCTCACTCTGACACTCGCTCACTCTGACACTCGCTCACTCTGACACTCGCCAACTCTGACTCTCGCCCACTCTGACACTCGCCCACTCTGACACTCGCCCACTCTGACACTCGCCCACTCTGACACTCGCTCACTCTGACACTCGCTCTCTCTGACACTCGCTCACTCTGACACACGCTCACTCTGATACCCACTCACACCGACACTCACTCTGACACCGACATTCATTCACTCTGACGCTCGCCCACTCTGACACACGCCACTCTGACACACGCCACTCTGACACACGCCACTCTGACACACGCCACTCTGACACTCGCTCACTCTGACACTCGCTCACTCTGACACTCGCTCACTCTGACACTCGCTCACTCTGACACTCGCTCACTCTGACACTCGCTCACTCTGACACTCGCTCACTCTGACACTCGCTCACTCTGACACACGCTCACTCTGATACCCACTCACACCGACACTCACTCACTCTGACACCGACACTCATTCACTCTGACACTCGCCCACTCTGACACTCACTCACCCTGACACTCACTCACCCTGACACTCACTCACTCTGACGCTCCCTCACTCTGACGCTCGCCCACTCTGACACTCGCTCACTCTGACACTCGCTCACTCTGAGACTCTCTCACTCTGACGCCCACTCTGACACTCGCCCACTCTGACACTCGCCCACTCTGACACTCGCCCACTCTGACACTCGCCCACTCTGACACTCGCCCACTCTGACACTCGCCCACTCTGACACTCGCCCACTCTGACACTCGCCCACTCTGACACTCGCCCACTCTGTCACTCGCCCACTCTGTCACTCGCCCACTCTGACACTCGCCCACTCTGACACTCGCCCACTCTGACACTCGCCCACTCTGTCACTCGCCCACTCTGTCACTCGCCCACTCTGACACTCGCCCACTCTGACACTCGCCCACTCTGACACTCGCCCACTCTGACACTCGCCCACTCTGACACTCGCCAACTCTGACACTCGCCCACTCTGACACTCGCCCACTCTGACACTCGCCCACTCTGACACTCGCCCACTCTGACACTCGCCCACTCTGACACTCGCCCACTCTGACACTCGCTCACTCTGACACTCGCTCTCTCTGACACTCGCTCACTCTGACTCTCGCTCACTCTGACACTCGCTCACTCTGATACCCACTCACACAGACACTCGCTCACTCTGAGACTCGCTCTCTCTGAGACTCGCTCACTCTGAGACTCGCTCACTCTGACACTCGCTCACTCTGACACTCGCTCACTCTGACACTCACTCACTCTGACACTCGCTCACTCTGACACTCGCTCACTCTGACACACGCTCACTCTGACACACGCTCACTCTGATACCCACTCACACCGACACTCACTCTGACACCGACATTCTTTCACTCTGACACTCGCCCACTCTGACACTCGCCCACTCTGACACTCGCCCACTCTGACACTCGCTCACTCTGACTCTCGCTCACTCTGACTCTCGCTCACTCTAACACTAGGTCACTCTGACACTCGCCCACTCTGACACTCGCCCACTCTGACACTCGCCCACTCTGACACTCGCCCACTCTGACACTCGCCCACTCTGACACTCGCCCACTCTGACACACACTCACTCACTCTGACACACACTCACTCACTCTGACACACACTCACTCTGACACTCGCTCACTCTGACACACACTCACTCACTCTGACACACACTGACTCACTCTGACACTCGCCCACTCTGACACTCGCCCACTCTGACACTCGCCCACTCTGACACTCGCCCACTCTGACACTCGCCCACTCTGACTCTCGCCCACTCTGACTCTCGCCCACTCTGACACTCGCTCACTCTGACACTCGCTCACTCTGACACTCGCTCACTCTGACACTCGCTCACTCTGACACTCGCTCACTCTGACACTCGCTCACTCTGACACTCGCTCACTCTGACCATCGCCCACTCTGACACTCGCTCACTCTGAGACTCGCTCACTATGACACTCGCTCACTCTGACACTCGCTCACTCTGAGACTCGCTCACTCTGACCCTCGCTCACTCTGACCCTCGCTCACTCTGACCCTCGCCCACTCTGACACTCGCTCACTCTGAGACTCGCCCACTCTGACACTCGCTCACTCTGAGACTCGCTCACTCTGACACTCGCCCACTCTGACCCTCGCCCACTCTGACGCTCGCTCACTCTGACACTCGCCCACTCTGACACTCGCCCACTCTGACACTCGCCCACTCTGACACTCGCCCACTCTGTCACTCGCCCACTCTGTCACTCGCCCACTCTGTCACTCGCCCACTCTGTCACTCGCCCACTCTGACACTCGCCCACTCTGACACTCGCCCACTCTGACACTCGCCCACTATGTCACTCGCCCACTCTGTCACTCGCCCACTCTGACACTCGCCCACTCTGACACTCGCCCACTCTGACACTCGCCAACTCTGACACTCGCCCACTCTGACACTCGCCCACTCTGACACTCGCCCACTCTGACACTCGCCCACTCTGACACTCGCCCACTCTGACACTCGCCCACTCTGACACTCGCCCACTCTGACATTCGCCCACTCTGACACTCGCCCACTCTGACACTCGCTCTCTCTGACACTCGCTCACTCTGACTCTCGCTCACTCTGACACTCGCTCACTCTGATACCCACTCACACAGACACTCACTCACTCTGAGACTCGCTCTCTCTGAGACTCGCTCTCTCTGAGACTCGCTCACTCTGACACTCGCTCACTCTGACACTCGCTCACTCTGACACTCACTCACTCTGACACTCACTCACTCTGAAACTCGCTCACTCTGACACTCGCTCACTCTGACACACGCTCACTCTGACACACGCTCACTCTGATACCCACTCACACCGACACTCACTCTGACACCGACATTCATTCACTCTGACACTCGCCCACTCTGACACTCGCCCACTCTGACACTCGCCCACTCTGACACTCGCTCACTCTGACTCTCGCTCACTCTGACTCTCGCCCACTCTGACACTAGGTCACTCTGACACTCGCCCACTCTGACACTCGCCCACTCTGACACTCGCCCACTCTGACACTCGCCCACTCTGACACTCGCCCACTCTGACACTCGCCCACTCTGACACTTGCCCACTCTGACACACACTCACTCACTCTGACACACACTCACTCACTCTGACACACACTCACTCTGACACTCGCTCACTCTGACACACACTCACTCACTCTGACACACACTCACTCACTCTGACACTCGCCCACTCTGACACTCGCCCACTCTGACACTCGCCCACTCTGACTCTCGCCCACTCTGACTCTCGCCCACTCTGACACTCGCTCACTCTGACACTCGCTCACTCTGACACTCGCTCACTCTGACACTCGCTCACTCTGACACTCGCTCACTCTGACACTCGCTCACTCTGACACTCGCTCACTCTGACACTCGCTCACTCTGACACTCGCTCACTCTGACACTCGCTCACTCTGACACTCGCTCACTCTGACCATCGCCCACTCTGACCATCGCCCACTCTGAGACTCGCTCACTCTGAGACTCGCTCACTCTGAGACTCGCTCACAATGACACTCGCTCACTCTGAGACTCGCTCACTCTGACCCTCGCTCACTCTGACCCTCGCCCACTCTGACCCTCGCCCACTCTGACACTCGCTCACTCTGAGACTCGCCCACTCTGACACTCGCTCACTCTGAGACTCGCTCACTCTGACACTCGCCCACTCTGACACTCGCTCACTCTGACGCTCGCTCACTCTGACCCTCGCTCACTCTGACGCTCGCCCACTCTGACCCTCGCCCACTCTGACCCTCGCCCACTCTGACCCTCGCTCACTCTGACGCTCGCTCACTCTGACCCTCGCTCACTCTGACGCTCGCCCACTCTGGCGCTCGCCCACTCTGACGCTCGCCCACTCTGACGCTCGCCCACTCTGACGCTCTCTCACTCTGACGCTCGCCCACTCTGACGCTCGCCCACTCTGACGCTCGCTCACTCTGACGCTCGCCCACTCTGACGCTCGCCCACTCTGACGCTCGCCCACTCTGACGCTCGCCCACTCTGACGCTCGCCCACTCTGACGCTCGCCCACTCTGACGCTCGCCCACTCTGACGCTCGCTCACTCTGACGCTCGCTCACTCTGACACTCGCTCACTCTGACACTCGCTCACTCTGACACTCGCCCCCTCTGACACTCGCCCCCTCTGACACTCGCCCCCTCTGACACTCGCCGCCTCTGACACTCGCCGCCTCTGACACTCGCCGCCTCTGACACTCGCCGCCTCTGACACTCGCCGCCTCTGACACTCGCCGCCTCTGACACTCGCCCCCTCTGACACTCGCCCCCTCTGACACTCGCCCCCTCTGACACTCGCCCCCTCTGACACTCTCCCCCTCTGACACTCTCCCCCTCTGACACTCTCCCCCTCTGACACTCTCCCCCTCTGACACTCGCCCCCTCTGACACTCGCCCCCTCTGACACTCGCCCCCTCTGACACTCGCCCCCTCTGACACTCGCCCCCTCTGACACTCGCCCCCTCTGACACTCGCCCCCTCTGACACTCGCCCCCCCTGACACTCGCCCCCCCTGACACTCGCCCACTCTGACACTCGCCCACTCTGACACTCGCCCACTCTGACACTCGCCCACTCTGACCCTCGCCCACTCTGGCACTCGCCCACTCTGGCACTCGCTCACTCTGGCACTCGCTCACTCTGGCAGTCGCTCACTCTGGCACTCGCTCACTCTGGCACTCGCTCACTCTGGCACTCGCTCACTCTGGCACTCGCTCACTCTGACACTCGCTCACTCTGACACTCGCTCACTCTGACACTCGCTCACTCTGACCCTCGCCCACTCTGGCACTCGCTCACTCTGACACTCGCTCACTCTGACACTCGCTCACTCTGGCACTCGCTCACTCTGACACTCGCCCACTCTGACACTCGCCCACTCTGACACTCGCCCACTCTGACACTCGCCCACTCTGACACTCACTCACTCTGACACCCACTCACTCGACACTCTCTCACTCGGACACACGCCCACTCTGACACTCGCCCACTCTGACACTCGCCCACTCTGACACTCGCCCACTCTGACACTCGCCCACTCTGACACTCGCTCACTCTGACACGCGCTCACTCTGACACGCGCTCACTCTGATACCCACTCACACAGACACTCACTCACTCTGATACCCACTCACACCGACACTCACTCACTCTGACACCGACACTCATTCACTCTGACACTCGCCCACTCTGACACGCACTCACCCTGACACTCACTCACCCTGACGCTCACTCACTCTGACGCTCCCTCACTCTGACGCTCGCCCACTCTGACACTCGCTCACTCTGACACTCGATCACTCTGAGACTCACTCACTCTGACACTCGCTCACTCTGACACTCGCTCACTCTGAGACTCACTCACTCTGACGCTCCCTCACTCTGACGCTCGCCCACTCTGAAACTCGCCCACTCTGAAACTCGCCCACTCTGAAACTCGCCCACTCTGAAACTCGCCCACTCTGACACTCGCCCTCTCTGACACTCGCTCACTCTGACACTCGCTCACTCTGACACTCGCTCACTCTGACACTCGCTCACTCTGACACTCGTTCACTCTGACACTCGCTCACTCTGACACTCGCCCACTCTGACACTCGCCCACTCTGACACTCGCCCACTCTGACACTCGCCCACTCTGACACTCGCCCACTCTGACACTCACTCACTCTGACACACACTCACTCTCTCTGACACACACTCACTCTGACACTCAATCACTCACTCTGACACACTCTCACTCTGACACTCGCCCACTCTGACACTCGCCCACTCTGACACTCGCCCACTCTGACACTCGCCCACTCTGACACTCGCCCACTCTGACACTCGCCCACTCTGACACTCGCCCACTCTGACACTCGCCCACTCTGACACTCGCTCACTCTGACACTCGCTCTCTCTGACACTCGCTCACTCTGACTCTCGCTCACTCTGACACCGACACTCACTCACTCTGACACTCGCCCACTCTGACACTCGCCCACTCTGACACTCGCTCACTCTGACTCTCGCCCACTCTGACACTCGCCCACTCTGACACTCGCCCACTCTGACACTCGCTCACTCTGACACTCGCCCACTCTGACACTCGCCCACTCTGACACTCGCCCACTCTGACACTCGCCCGCTCTGACACTCGCCCGCTGTGACACTCGCCCGCTCTGACACTCGCCCACTCTGACACTCGCTCACTCTGACACTCGCTCACTCTGACACTCGCTCACTCTGACACTCGCTCACTCTGACACTCGCTCACTCTGATACCCACTCACACAGACACTCACTCACTCTGACACTCGCTCACTCTGACACTCGCTCACTCTGACACTCGCTCACTCTGATACCCACTCACACCGACACTCACTCTGACACCGACATTCATTCACTCTGACGCTCGCCCACTCTGACGCTCGCCCACTCTGACGCTCGCCCACTCTGACGCTCGCCCACTCTGACGCTCGCCCACTCTGACGCTCGCCCACTCTGACGCTCGCCCACTCTGACGCTCGCCCACTCTGACACTCGCCCACTCTGACACTCGCTCACTCTGACACTCGCTCACTCTGACACTCGCTCACTCTGACACTCGCTCACTCTGACACTCGCTCACTCTGACACTCGCTCACTCTGACGTTCCCTCACTCTTTCGCTCGCCCACTCTGAAACTCGCTCACTCTGACACTCGCTCTCTCTGACACTCGCTCACTCTGACTCTCGCTCACTCTGACACCGACACTCACTCACTCTGACACTCGCCCACTCTGACACTCGCCCACTCTGACACTCGCCCACTCTGACACTCGCCCACTCTGACACTCGCCCACTCTGACACTCGCCCACTCTGACACTCGCCCACTCTGACACTCGCCCACTCTGACACTCGCCCGCTCTGACACTCGCCCGCTCTGACACTCGCCCACTCTGACACTCGCCCACTCTGACACTCGCCCACTCTGACACTCGCTCACTCTGACACTCGCTCACTCTGACACTCGCTCACTCTGATACCCACTCACACAGACACTCACTCACTCTGAGACTCGCTCTCTCTGAGACTCGCTCACTCTGACACTCGCTCACTCTGACACTCGCTCACTCTGACACTCACTCACTCTGACACTCGCTCACTCTGACACTCGCTCACTCTGACACTCGCTCACTCTGACACTCGCTCACTCTGACACTCGCTCACTCTGACACACGCTCACTCTGATACCCACTCACACCGACACTCACTCTGACACCGACATTCATTCACTCTGACGCTCGCCCACTCTGACGCTCGCCCACTCTGACGCTCGCCCACTCTGACGCTCGCCCACTCTGACGCTCGCCCACTCTGACGCTCGCCCACTCTGACACTCGCTCACTCTGACACTCGCTCACTCTGACACTCGCTCACTCTGACACTCGCTCACTCTGACACTCGCTCACTCTGACGTTCCCTCACTCTTTCGCTCGCCCACTCTGAAACTCGCCCACTCTGACACTCGCTCACTCTGACACACACTCACTCACTCTGACACTGACTCACTCTGACACTCACTCACTCTGACACACACTCACTCTGACACTCGCTCACTCTGACACACACTCACTCACTCTGACACTCGCCCACTCTGACACTCGCCCACTCTGACACTCGCCCACTCTGACAGACGCCACTCTGACAGACGCCACTCTGACAGACGCCACTCTGACACACGCCACTCTGACACACGCCACTCTGACACACGCCACTCTGACACACGCCACTCTGACACTCGCTCACTCTGACACTCGCTAACTCTGACACTCGCTCACTCTGACACTCGCTCACTCTGACACTCGCTCACTCTGACACTCGCTCACTCTGACACTCGCTCACTCTGACACTCGCTCACTCTGACACTCGCTCACTCTGACACTCGCTCACTCTGACACTCGCTCACTCTGACACTCGCTCACTCTGACACTCGCTCACTCTGACACTCGCTCACTCTGACACTCGCTCACTCTGACACACGCTCACTCTGATACCCACTCACACCGACACTCACTCACTCTGACACCGACACTCATTCACTCTGACACTCGCCCACTCTGACACTCACTCACCCTGACACTCGCTCACTCTGACACTCGCTCACTCTGACACTCGCTCACTCTGACACTCGCTCACTCTGACACTCGCTCACTCTGACACTCGCTCACTCTGACACACGCTCACTCTGATACCCACTCACACCGACACTCACTCACTCTGACACCGACACTCATTCACTCTGACACTCGCTAACTCTGACACTCGCTCACTCTGACACTCGCTCACTCTGACACTCGCTCACTCTGACACTCGCTCACTCTGACACTCGCTCACTCTGACACTCGCTCACTCTGACACTCGCTCACTCTGACACTCGCTCACTCTGACACTCGCTCACTCTGACACTCGCTCACTCTGACACTCGCTCACTCTGACACTCGCTCACTCTGACACTCGCTCACTCTGACACTCGCTCACTCTGACACACGCTCACTCTGATACCCACTCACACCGACACTCACTCACTCTGACACCGACACTCATTCACTCTGACACTCGCCCACTCTGACACTCACTCACTCTGACACTCGCTCTCTCTGACACTCGCTCACTCTGACTCTCGCTCACTCTGACTCTCGCTCACTCTGACACTCGCTCACTCTGATACCCACTCACACAGACACTCACTCACTCTGAGACTCGCTCACTCTGACACACACTCACTCACTCTGACACACACTCACTCTGACACTCGCTCACTCTGACACTAGGTCACTCTGACACTCGCCCACTCTGACACTCGCCCACTCTGACACTCGCCCACTCTGACACTCGCCCACTCTGACACTCGCCCACTCTGACACTCGCCCACTCTGACACTCGCCCACTCTGACACTCGCCCACTCTGACACTCGCCCACTCTGACACTCGCCCACTCTGACACTCGCCCACTCTGACACTTGCCCACTCTGACACACACTCACTCACTCTGACACACACTCACTCTGACACTCGCTCACTCTGACACACACTCACTCACTCTGACACACACTCACTCACTCTGACACTCGCCCACTCTGACACTCGCCCACTCTGACACTCGCCCACTCTGACTCTCGCCCACTCTGACTCTCGCCCACTCTGACACTCGCTCACTCTGACACTCGCTCACTCTGACACTCGCTCACTCTGACACTCGCTCACTCTGACACTCGCTCACTCTGACACTCGCTCACTCTGACACTCGCTCACTCTGACACTCGCTCACTCTGACACTCGCTCACTCTGACCATCGCCCACTCTGACACTCGCTCACTCTGAGACTCGCTCACTATGACACTCGCTCACTCTGACACTCGCTCACTCTGAGACTCGCTCACTCTGACCCTCACTCACTCTGACCCTCGCCCACTCTGACACTCGCTCACTCTGAGGCTCGCCCACTCTGACGCTCGCTCACTCTGACGCTCGCTCACTCTGACGCTCGCTCACTCTGACCCTCGCTCACTCTGACGCTCGCCCACTCTGGCGCTCGCCCACTCTGACGCTCGCCCACTCTGACGCTCTCTCACTCTGACGCTCGCCCACTCTGACGCTCGCCCACTCTGACGCTCGCTCACTCTGACGCTCGCCCACTCTGACGCTCGCCCACTCTGACGCTCGCCCACTCTGACGCTCGCCCACTCTGACGCTCGCCCACTCTGACACTCGCTCACTCTGACACTCGCTCACTCTGACACTCGCTCACTCTGACACTCGCTCACTCTGACACTCGCTCACTCTGACACTCGCTCACTCTGACGTTCCCTCACTCTTTCGCTCGCCCACTCTGAAACTCGCCCACTCTGACACTCGTTCACTCTGACACACACTCACTCACTCTGACACTGACTCACTCTGACACTCACTCACTCTGACACACACTCACTCTGACACTCGCTCACTCTGACACACACTCACTCACTCTGACACTCGCCCACTCTGACACTCGCCCACTCTGACACACGCCACTCTGACACACGCCACTCTGACACACGCCACTCTGACACACGCCACTCTGACACACGCCACTCTGACACACGCCACTCTGACACACGCCACTCTGACACACGCCACTCTGACACACGCCACTCTGACACACGCCACTCTGACACTCGCCACTCTGACACACGCCACTCTGACACACGCCACTCTGACACTCGCTCACTCTGACACTCGCCCACTCTGACACTCGCCCACTCTGACACTCACTCACCCTGACACTCACTCACCCTGACACTCACTCACTCTGACGCTCCCTCACTCTGACGCTCGCCCACTCTGACACTCGCCCACTCTGACCCTCGCCCACTCTGGCACTCGCTCACTCTGGCACTCGCTCACTCTGGCAGTCGCTCACTCTGGCACTCGCTCACTCTGGCACTCGCTCACTCTGGCACTCGCTCACTCTGGCACTCGCCCACTCTGACACTCGCTCACTCTGACACTCGCTCACTCTGACACTCGCTCACTCTGACACTCGCTCACTCTGACATTCTCACTCTGACAGCGCTCACTCTGACTCTCGCTCACTCTGACACTCGCTCACTCTGACACTCTCACTCTGACAGCGCTCACTCTGACTCTCGCTCACTCTGACACTCGCTCACTCTGGCACTCGCTCACTCTGGCACTCGCTCACTCTGACACTCGCCCACTCTGACACTCGCTCACTCTGACACTCGCTCACTCTGAGACTCTCTCACTCTGACGCTCACTCTGACACTCGCCCACTCTGACACTCGCCCACTCTGACACTCGCCCACTCTGACACTCGCCCACTCTGACACTCGCCCACTCTGACACTCGCCCACTCTGACACTCGCCCACTCTGTCACTCGCCCACTCTGACACTCGCCCACTCTGACACTCGCCCACTCTGACACTCGCCCACTCTGACACTCGCCCACTCTGACACTCGCCCACTCTGACACTCACCCACTCTGACACTCGCCAACTCTGACACTCACCCACTCTGACACTCGCCCACTCTGATACTCGCCCACTCTGACACTCGCCCACACTGTCACTCGCCCACTCTGTCACTCGCCCACTCTGACACTCGCTCTCTCTGACACTCGCTCTCTCTGACACTCGCTCACTCTGACACTCGCTCACTCTGACACTCGCTCTCTCTGACACTCGCTCACTCTGACTCTCGCTCACTCTGACACTCGCTCACTCTGATACCCACTCACACAGACACTCACTCACTCTGAGACTCGCTCACTCTGACACTCGCTCACTCTGACACTCGCTCACTCTGACACTCGCTCACTCTGACACTCACTCACTCTGACACTCGCTCACTCTGACACTCGCTCACTCTGACACTCGCTCACTCTGACACACGCTCACTCTGATACCCACTCACACCGACACTCACTCTGACACCGACATTCATTCACTCTGACACTCGCCCACTCTGACACTCGCCCACTCTGACACTCGCTCACTCTGACACTCGCTCACTCTGACACTCGCTCACTCTGACACTCGCTCACTCTGACACTCGCTCACTCTGACACTCGCTCACTCTGACACTCGCTCACTCTGACACTCGCTCACTCTGACACTCGCTCACTCTGACCATCGCCCACTCTGACACTCGCTCACTCTGAGACTCGCTCACTATGACACTCGCTCACTCTGACACTCGCTCACTCTGAGACTCGCTCACTCTGACCCTCGCTCACTCTGACCCTCGCCCACTCTGACACTCGCTCACTCTGAGGCTCGCCCACTCTGACGCTCGCTCACTCTGACGCTCGCTCACTCTGACCCTCGCTCACTCTGACGCTCGCCCACTCTGGCGCTCGCCCACTCTGACGCTCGCCCACTCTGACGCTCTCTCACTCTGACGCTCGCCCACTCTGACGCTCGCCCACTCTGACGCTCGCCCACTCTGACGCTCGCCCACTCTGACGCTCGCCCACTCTGACGCTCGCCCACTCTGACGCTCGCCCACTCTGACACTCGCTCACTCTGACACTCGCTCACTCTGACACTCGCTCACTCTGACACTCGCTCACTCTGACACTCGCTCACTCTGACGTTCCCTCACTCTTTCGCTCGCCCACTCTGACACTCTCACTCTGACAGCGCTCACTCTGACTCTCGCTCACTCTGACACTCGCTCACTCTGACACTCTCACTCTGACAGCGCTCACTCTGACTCTCGCTCACTCTGACACTCGCTCACTCTGGCACTCGCTCACTCTGGCACTCGCTCACTCTGACACTCGCCCACTCTGACACTCGCTCACTCTGACACTCGCTCACTCTGACACTCGCTCACTCTGACACTCTCACTCTGACAGCGCTCACTCTGGCACTCGCTCACTCTGGCACTCGCTCACTCTGGCACTCGCTCACTCTGGCACTCGCTCACTCTGGCACTCGCTCACTCTGGCACTAGCTCTCTCTGGCACTCGCTCACTCTGACCCTCGCCCACTCTGACCCTCGCCCACTCTGACGCTCGCCCACGCTGACGCTCGCCCACTCTGACGCTCGCCCACACTCACACTCGCCCACTCTTACACTCGCTCACTCTGACACTCGCTCACTCTGACCCTCGCCCACTCTGGCACTCGCTCACTCTGACACTCGCTCACTCTGACACTCGCTCACTCTGACACTCGCTCACTCTGGCACTCGCTCACTCTGGCACTCGCCCACTCTGACACTCGCCCACTCTGACACTCGCCCACTCTGACACTCGCCCACTCTGACACTCGCCCACTCTGACACTCGCCCACTCTGACACTCGCCCACTCTGACACTCGCCCACTCTGACACTCGCCCACTCTGACACTCGCCCACTCTGACACTCGCTCACTCTGACACGCGCTCACTCTGACACTCGCTCACTCTGACGTTCCCTCACTCTTTCGCTCGCCCACTCTGAAACTCGCCCACTCTGACACTCGCTCACTCTGACACACACTCACTCTGACACACGCTCACTCTGATACCCACTCACACAGACACTCACTCACTCTGATACCCACTCACACCGACACTCACTCACTCTGACACCGACACTCATTCACTCTGACACTCGCCCACTCTGACACGCACTCACCCTGACACTCACTCACCCTGACACTCACTCACTCTGACGCTCCCTCACTCTGACGCTCGCCCACTCTGACACTCGCTCACTCTGACACTCGATCACTCTGAGACTCACTCACTCTGACACTCGCTCACTCTGACACTCGCTCACTCTGAGACTCACTCACTCTGACGCTCCCTCACTCTGACGCTCGCCCACTCTGAAACTCGCCCACTCTGAAACTCGCCAACTCTGAAACTCGCCCACTCTGAAACTCGCCCACTCTGAAACTCGCCCACTCTGACACTCGCTCTCTCTGACACTCGCTCACTCTGACACTCGCTCACTCTGACACTCGCTCACTCTGACACTCAATCACTCACTCTGACACACTCTCACTCTGACACTCGCCCACTCTGACACTCGCCCACGCTGACACTCGCCCACTCTGACACTCGCCCACTCTGACACTCGCCCACTCTGTCACTCGCCCACTCTGACACTCGCCCACTCTGTCACTCGCCCACTCTGTCACTCGCCCACTCTGTCACTCGCCCACTCTGACACTCGCCCACTCTGACACTCGCCCACTCTGACACTCGCCCACTCTGACACTCGCCCACTCTGACACTCGCTCACTCTGACCCTCGCCCACTCTGACCCTCGCTCACTCTGACCCTCGCTCACCCTGACGCTCGCTCACTCTGACCCTCGCTCACTCTGACCCTCGCTCACTCTGACGCTCGCCCACTCTGACGCTCGCCCACTCTGACGCTCGCCCACTCTGACGCTCTCTCACTCTGACGCTCGCCCACTCTGACGCTCGCCCACTCTGACACTCGCCCACTCTGACGCTCGCCCACTCTGACGCCCGCTCACTCTGACACTCGCTCACTCTGACATTCGCCCACTCTGACACTCGCCCACTCTGACACTCGCTCACTCTGACACTCGCCCACTCTGACGCTCGCCCACTCTGACGCTCGCCCACTCTGACGCTCGCCCACTCTGACGCTCGCCCACTCTGACGCTCGCCCACTCTGACGCTCGCCCACTCTGACGCTCGTTCACTCTGACACTCGCTCACTCTGACACTCGCTCACTCTGACACTCGCCCACTCTGACACTCGCTCACTCTGACACTCGCTCACTCTGACGTTCCCTCACTCTTTCGCTCGCCCACTCTGAAACTCGCCCACTCTGACACTCGCTCACTCTGACACACACTCACTCACTCTGACACTGACTCACTCTGACACTCACTCACTCTGACACACACTCACTCTGACACTCGCTCACTCTGACACACACTCACTCACTCTGACACTCGCCTACTCTGACACTCGCCCACTCTGACACTCGCTCACTCTGACACTCGCTCACTCTGACACTCGCTCACTCTGACGTTCCCTCACTCTTTCGCTCGCCCACTCTGAAACTCGCCCACTCTGACACTCGCTCACTCTGACACTCGCTCACTCTGACACTGACTCACTCTGACACTCACTCACTCTGACACACACTCACTCTGACACTCGCTCACTCTGACACACACTCGCCACTCTGACACACGCCACTCTGACACTCGCTCACTCTGACACTCGCTCACTCTGACACTCGCTCACTCTGACACTCGCACACTCTGACACTCGCTCACTCTGACACTCGCTCACTCTGACACTCGCTCACTCTGACACTCGCTCACTTTGACACTCGCTCACTCTGACACTCGCTCACTCTGACACTCGCTCACTCTGACACTCGCTCACTCTGATACCCACTCACACCGACACTCACTCACTCTGACACCGACACTCATTCACTCTGACACTCGCCCACTCTGACACTCACTCACCCTGACGCTCACTCACCCTGACACTCACTCACTCTGACGCTCCCTCACTCTGACGCTCGCCCACTCTGACACTCGCTCACTCTGACACTCGCTCACTCTGACACTCGCTCACTGAGACTCGCTCACTGTGACACTCGCTCACCCTGACACACGCTCACTCTGAAACTCGCTCACACTGACACTCCCTCACTCTGACACTCGCTCACTCTGAAACTCGCTCACTCTGACACTCGCTCACTCTGACACTCGCTCACTCTGACGCTCACTCTGACACTCGCCCCCTCTGACACTCGCCCCCTCTTTCACTCGCCCCCTCTTTCACTCGCCCCCTCTGACACTCGCCCCCTCTGACACTCGCCCCCTCTGACACT
The DNA here is from genome assembly GCF_047496885.1 of Scyliorhinus torazame. Classification (NCBI taxonomy): domain Eukaryota; kingdom Metazoa; phylum Chordata; class Chondrichthyes; order Carcharhiniformes; family Scyliorhinidae; genus Scyliorhinus; species Scyliorhinus torazame. The sequence continues at coordinate 270,649,342 of NC_092715.1, read as the reverse complement.
CGCCCCCTCTGACACTCGCCCCCTCTGACACTCGCCCCCTCTGACACTCGCCCCCTCTGACACTCGCCCCCTCTGACACTCGCCCCCTCTGACACTCGCCCCCTCTGGCTCTCGCTCACTCTGACGCTCGCCCACTCTGACGCTCGCCCACACTGACACTCGCTCACTCTGACACTCGCCCACTCTGACGCTCGCCCACTCTGACGCTCGCCCACTCTGACGCTCGCCCACTCTGACGCTCGCCCACTCTGACGCTCGCCCACTCTGACCCTCGCCCACTCTGACCCTCGCCCACTCTGACGCTCGCCCACTCTGACGCTCGCCCACTCTGACGCTCGCCCACTCTGACGCTCGCCCACTCGGACGCTCGCCCACTCGGACGCTCGCCCACTCTGACGCTCGCCCACTCTGACGCTCGCCCACTCTGACGCTCGCCCACTCTGACGCTCGCCCACTCTGACACTCGCCCACTCTGACACTCGCTCACACTGACGCTCGCCCACTCTGACGCTCGCCCACACTGACGCTCGCCCACTCTGACACTCGCCCACTCTGACGCTCGCCCACTCTGACGCTCGCCCACTCTGACGCTCGCCCACTCTGACACTCGCCCACTCTGACACTCGCCCACTCTGACACTCGCTCACTCTGGCACTCGCTCACTCTGACACTCGCCCACTCTGACACTCGCTTAGTCTGACACTCGCTCACTCTGACACTCGCTCACTCTGACACTCGCTCACTCTGACTCTCGCCCACTCTGACACACACTCACTCACTCTGACACTCACTCGCCCACTCTGACGCTCGCTCACTCTGACACTCGCCCACTCTGACACTCGCCCACTCTGACGCTCGCCCACTCTGACCCTCTCCACTCTGACCCTCGCCCACTCTGACGCTCGCCCACTCTGACGCTCGCCCACTCTGACGCTCGCCCACTCTGACGCTCGCCCACTCTGACGCTCGCCCACTCTGACGCTCGCCCACTCTGACGCTCGCCCACTCTGACGCTCGCCCACTCTGACGCTCGCCCACTCTGACGCTCGCCCACTCTGACACTCGCCCACTCTGACGCTCGCCCACTCTGACGCTCGCCCACTCTGACGCTCGCTCAGTCTGACGCTCGCTCACACTGACGCTCGCTCACTCTGACGCTCGCCCACTCTGAGACTCGCCCACTCTGACGCTCCCTCACTCTGACGCTCGCTCAGTCTGACGCTCGCTCACACTGACGCTCGCTCACTCTGACGCTCGCTATCACTGACGCTCGCCCACTCTGAGACTCGCCCACTCTGACGCTCGCTCACTCTGACGCTCGCTCACTCTGACGCTCGCTCACTCTGACGCTCGCTCACACTGACGCTCGCTCACTCTGACGCTCGCTCACTCTGACGCTCGCTCACTCTGACGCTCGCCCACTCTGACGCTCGCCCACTCTGACGCTCGCCCACTCTGACGCTCGCCCACTCTGACGCTCGCCCACTCTGACGCTCGCCCACTCTGACGCTCGCCCACTCTGACGCTCGCTCACTCTGACGCTCGCCCACTCTGACGCTCGCCCACTCTGACGCTCGCCCACTCTGACGCTCGCTCACACTGACGCTCGCCCACTCTGACGCTCGCCCACTCTGACGCTCGCCCACTCTGACGCTCGCTCACTCTGACGCTCGCTCACACTGACGCTCGCTCACTCTGACGCTCGCTCACACTGACGCTCGCCCACTCTGACGCTCGCCCACACTGACGCTCGCTCACTCTGACGCTCGCTCAGTCTGACGCTCGCTCACACTGACGCTCGCTCACTCTGACGCTCGCTCACACTGACGCTCGCCCACTCTGAGACTCGCCCACTCTGACGCTCGCCCACTCTGACGCTCGCTCACTCTGACGCTCGCTCACTCTGACGCTCGCTCACACTGACGCTCGCTCACTCTGACGCTCGCTCACACTGACGCTCGCCCACTCTGAGACTCGCCCACTCTGAGACTCGCCCAATCTGAGACTCGCCCACTCTGAGACTCGCTCACTCTGACGCTCGCTCACTCTGACAGTCGCTCACTCTGACACTCTCTCACTCTGACACTCGCCCACTCTGACGCTCGCCCACTCTGAGACTCGCCCACTCTGAGACTCGCCCAATCTGAGACTCGCCCACTCTGAGACTCGCTCACTCTGACGCTCGCTCACTCTGACAGTCGCTCACTCTGACGCTCGCTCACTCTGACAGTCGCTCACTCTGACACTCTCTCACTCTGACGCTTGCTCACACTGACGCTCCCTCACTCTGACGCTCGCCCACTCTGACGCTCCCTCACTCTGACGCTCGCACACTCTGACGCTCGCTCACACTGACGCTCGCTCACTCTGACGCTCGCCCACTCTGACGCTCGCAGACTCTGACGCTCGCTCACTCTGACGCTCGCCCACTCTGACGCTCTCTCACTCTGACGCTCGCTCACACTGACGCTCCCTCAATCTGACGCTCGCCCACTCTGACGCTCGCCGACTCTGACGCTCGCCCACTCTGACGCTCGCCCACTCTGACGCTCGCCCACTCTGACGCTCCCTCACTCTGACGCTCGCCCACTCTGACGCTCCCTCACTCTGACGCTCGCTCACTCTGACACTCGCCCACTCTGACACTCGCCCACTCTGACACTCGCCCACTCTGACACACACTCACTCTGACACTCACTCACTCTGACACACACTCACTCTGACACTCACTCACTCTGACACACACTCACTCTGACACACACTCACTCGACACTCGCCCACTCTGACACTCGCCCACTCTGACACTCGCCCACTCTGACACTCGCCCACTCTGACACTCGCCCACTCTGACACACACGCACTCTGACACTCACTCACTCTGACACACACTCACTCTGACACACACTCACTCTGACACTCACTCACTCTGACACACACTCACTCTGACACTCACTCACTCTGACACACACTCACTCTGACACTCACTCACTCTGACACACACTCACTCTGACACTCACTCACTCTGACACACACTCACTCGGACACACGCCCACTCTGACACACGCCCACTCTGACACTCGCCCACTCTGACACTCGCCCACTCTGACACTCGCCCACTCTGACACTCGCCCACTCTGACACTCGCCCACTCTGACGCTCGCTCACTCTGACGCTCGCCCACTCTGACGCTCGCCCACTCTGACGCTCGCTCACACTGACGCTCGCCCACTCTGAGACTCACTCACTCTGACACACACTCACTCTGACACTCACTCACTCTGACACACGCTCACTCTGACACACGCTCACTCTGACACTCACTCACTCTGACACACACTCACTCGACACTCTCTCACTCGGACACACGCCCACTCTGACACACGCCCACTCTTGACACTCGCCCACTCTGACACTCGCCCACTCTGACACTCGCCCACTCTGACACTCGCCCACTCTGACTCTCGCTCACCCTGACGCTCGCTCACTCTGACGCTCGCTCACTCTGACGCTCGCTGACTCTGACGCTCGCTCACTCTGACTCTCGCCCACTCTGACGCTCGCCCACTCTGACGATCCCTCACTCTGACGCTCGCCCACTCTGACACTCGCTCACTCTGACACTCGCCCACTCTGACACTCGCCCACTCTGACACTCGCCCACTCTGACACTCGCCCACTCTGACACTCGCCCACTCTGACACTCGCCCACTCTGACACTCGCCCACTCTGACACACACTCACTCTGACACTCACTCACTCTGACACACACTCACTCTGACACTCACTCACTCTGACACACACTCACTCGACACTCGCCCACTCTGACACTCGCCCACTCTGACACTCGCCCACTCTGACACTCGCCCACTCTGACACTCGCCCACTCTGACACTCGCCCACTCTGACACACACTCACTCGACACTCGCTCACTCTGACACACGCTCACTCACTCTGACACACGCCCACTCTGACACACGCCACTCTGACACACGCCACTCTGACACACGCCACTCTGACGCTCGCCCACTCTGACACTCGCCCACTCTGACACTCGCCCACTCTGACACTCGCCCACTCTGACACTCGCCCACTCTGACACTCGCCCACTCTGACACTCGCCCACTCTGACACTCGCTCACTCTGACACGCGCTCACTCTGACACTCGCTCACTCTGACACTCACTCACTCTGACGTTCCCTCACTCTTTCGCTCGCCCACTCTGAAACTCGCCCACTCTGACACTCGCTCACTCTGACACACACTCACTCTGACACACGCTCACTCTGATACCCACTCACACAGACAATCACTCACTCTGATACCCACTCACACCGACACTCACTCACTCTGACACCGACACTCATTCACTCTGACACTCGCCCACTCTGACACGCACTCACCCTGACACTCACTCACCCTGAGACTCACTCACTCTGACGCTCCCTCACTCTGACGCTCGCCCACTCTGACACTCGCTCACTCTGACACTCGCTCACTCTGAGACTCACTCACTCTGACACTCGCTCACTCTGACACTCGCTCACTCTGACGCTCCCTCAATCTGACGCTCGCCCACTCTGAAACTCGCCCACTCTGAAATTCGCCCACTCTGAAACTCGCCCACTCTGAAACTCGCCCACTCTGACACTCGCTCTCTCTGACACTCGCTCACTCTGACACTCGCTCACTCTGACACTCGCTCACTCTGACACTCGCTCACTCTGACACTCGCCCACTCTGACACTCGCCCACTCTGACACTCGCCCACTCTGACACTCGCCCACTCTGACACTCGCCCACTCTGACACACACTCACTCTGACACTCACTCACTCACTCTGACACACACTCACTCTCTCTGACACACACTCACTCTGACACTCAATCACTCACTCTGACACTCGCCCACTCTGACATTCGCCCACTCTGACATTCGCCCACTCTGACACTCGCCCACTCTGAGACTCGCTCTCACTGACACTCACTCACTCACTCTGACACTCGCTCACTTTGACACACCCCCACTCTGACACTCGCCCACTCTGACACTCGCCCACTCTGACACTCGCCCACTCTTACACTCGCCCACTCTTACACTCGCCCACTCTTACACTCGCCCACTCTGACACTCGCCCACTCTGACACTCGCCCACTCTGACACTCGCCCACTCTGACACTCGCCCACTCGGATACTCGCCCACTCGGACACTCGCCCACTCGGACACTCGCCCACTCGGACACTCGCCCACTCTGAAACTCGCTCACTCTGACACTCGCTCACTCTGACACTCGCTCACTCTGATACTCGCTCACTCTGACGCTCCCTCACTCTGACGCTCGCCCACTCTGAAACTCGCCCACTCTGAAACTCGCCCACTCTGAAACTCGCCCACTCTGAAACTCGCCCACTCTGAAACTCGCCCACTCTGAAACTCGCCCACTCTGACACTCGCCCACTCTGACACTCGCTCACTCTGACACTCGCTCACTCTGACACTCGCTCACTCACTCTGACACACACTCACTCTCTCTGACACACACTCACTCTGACACTCACTCACTCACTCTGACACACTCTCACTCTGACACTCGCCCACCCTGACTCTCGCCCACTCTGACACTCGCCCACTCTGACACTCGCCCACTCTGACACTCGCCCACTCTGACACTCGCCCACTCTGACACTCGCCCACTCTGACACTCGCCCACTCTGTCACTCGCCCACTCTGTCACTCGCCCACTCTGTCACTCGCCCACTCTGTCACTCGCCCACTCTGTCACACGCCCACTCTGTCACTCGCCCACTCTGTCACTCGCCCACTCTGTCACTCGCCCACTCTGACACACACTCACTCTGACACTCACTCACTCTCTCTGACACACACTCACTCTGACACTCACTCACTCACTCTGACACACTCTCACTCTGACACTCGCCCACTCTGACACTCGCCCACTCTGACACTCGCCCACTCTGACACTCGCCCACTCTGACACTCGCCCACTCGGACACTCGCCCACTCGGACACTCGCCCACTCGGACACTCGGACACTCGGACACTCGCCCACTCGGACACTCGCCCACTCGGACACTCGCCCACTCGGACACTCGCCCACTCGGACACTCGCCCACTCGGACACTCGCCCACTCTGACACTCGCTCACTCTGTCACTCGCTCACTCTGACACTCGCTCACTCTGACACACACTCACTCTGACACTCACTCACTCACTCTGACACACACTCACTCTGACACTCACTCACTCACTCTGACACTCTCTCACTCTGACACTAGCCCACACTGACACTCGCCCACTCTGAGCCTCGCCCACTCTGAGCCTCGCCCACTCTGAGCCTCGCTCTCTCTGAGCCTCGCTCTCTCTGAGCCTCGCTCTCTCTGACACTCGCTCACTCTGACACTCCCTCACTCTGACACTCCCTTACTCTGACACTCGCTCACTCTTACACTCGCTCACTCTGACACTCGCTCACTCTGACACTCGCTCACTCTGACACTCGCTCACTCTGACACTCGCTCACTCTGACACACGCTCACTCTGATACCCATTCACACAGACACTCACTCTCTCTGACACCGACACTCACTCGCTCTGACACTCGCCCACTCTGACACTCGCCCACTCTGACACTCGCTCACTCTGACTCTCGCTCACTCTGACACTAGGTCACTCTGACACTAGGTCACTCTGGCACTCGCTCACTCTGACACTCGCCCACTCTGACACTCGCCCACTCTGACACTCGCCCACTCTGACACTCGCCCACTCTGACACTCGCCCACTCTGACACTCGCCCACTCTGACACTCGCCCACTCTGTCACTCGCCCACTCTGTCACTCGCCCACTCTCACTCGCCCACTCTGTCACTCGCCCACTCTGTCACTCGCCCACTCTGTCACTCGCCCACTCTGTCACTCGCCCACTCTGTCACTCGCCCACTCTGACACTCGCCCACTCTGAGACTCGCTCTCACTGACACTCACTCACTCACTCTGACACTCGCTCACTTTGACACACGCCCACTCTGACACTCGCCCACTCTTACCCTCGCCCACTCTGACACTCGCCCACTCTGACACTCGCCCACTCTGACACTCGCCCACTCGGATACTCGGACACTCGCCCACTCGGACACTCGCCCACTCGGACACTCGCCCACTCGGACACTCGCCCACTCGGACACTCGCTCACTCTGACACTCGCTCACTCTGACACTCGCTCACTCTGACACTCGCCCACTCTGACACTCGCCCACTCTGACACTCGCTCACTCTGACACTCGCTCACTGTGACACTCGCTCACTCACTCTGACATACACTCACTGTGACTCTCACTCACCCTGACACTCACTCACCCTGACTCACTCACTCTGACACTCACTCACTCTGACGCTTGCTCACTCTGACGCTCCCTCACTCTGACGCTCCCTCACTCTGATGCTCCCTCACTCTGACACTCCCTCACTCTGTCACTCGCTCACTCTGACACTCGCTCACTCTGAAACTCGCCCACTCTGAAACTCGCCCACTCTGAAACTCGCCCACTCTGACACTCGCCCACTCGGACACTCGCCCACTCGGACACTCGCCCACTCGGACACTCGCTCACTCTGACACTCGCTCACTCTGACACTCGCTCACTCTGACACTCGCTCACTCTGACACTCGCCCACTCTGACACTCGCCCACTCTGACACTCGCCCACTCTGACACTCGCTCACTCTGACACACACTCACTCTGACACTCACTCACTCACTCTGACACACACTCACTCTCTCTGACACACACTCACTCTGACACTCACTCACTCACTCTGACACACTCTCACTCTGACACTCGCCCACTCTGACACTCGCCCACTCTGACACTCGCCCACTCTGACACTCGCCCACTCTGACACTCGCCCACTCTGACACTCGCCCACTCTGACACTCGCCCACTCTGACACTCGCCCACTCTGACACTCGCCCACTCTGACACTCGCCCACTCTGACACTCGCCCACTCTGACACTCGCCCACTCTGTCACTAGCCCACTCTGACACTCGCCCACTCTGACACTCGCCCACTCTGAGACTCGCTCTCACTGACACTCACTCACTCACTCTGACACTCGCTCACTTTGACACTAGGTCACTCTGACACTAGGTCACTCTGACACTCGCTCACTCTGACACTCGCTCACTCTGACACTCGCTCACACTGAGACTCGCTCACACTGAGACTCGCTCACTCTGACACTCGCTCACTGTGACACTCGCTCACTCACTCTGACATACACTCACTGTGACTCTCACTCACCCTGACACTCACTCACCCTGACTCACTCACTCTGACACTCACTCACTCTGACGCTTGCTCACTCTGACGCTCCCTCACTCTGACGCTCCCTCACTCTGATGCTCCCTCACTCTGACACTCCCTCACTCTGTCACTCGCTCACTCTGACACTCGCTCACTCTGAAACTCGCCCACTCTGAAACTCGCCCACTCTGAAACTCGCCCACTCTGACACTCGCTCACTCTGACACTCGCTCACTCTGACACTCGCTCACTCTGACACTCGCTCACTCTGACACTCGCTCACTCTGACACTCGCTCACTCTGACACTCGCTCACTCACTCTGACACACACTCACTCTCTCTGACACACATTCACTCTGACACTCACTCACTCACTCTGACACTCGCCCACCCTGACTCTCGCCCACCCTGACTCTCGCCCACCCTGACACTCGCCCACCCTGACACTCGCCCACTCTGACACTCGCCCACTCTGACACTCGCCCACTCTGACACTCGCCCACTCTGACACTCGCCCACTCTGACACTCGCCCACTCTGACACTCGCCCACTCTGACACTCGCCCACTCTGACACTCGCCCACTCTGACACTCGCCCACTCTGACACTCGCCCACTCTGTCACTCGCCCACTCTGTCACTCGCCCACTCTGTCACTCGCCCACTCTGTCACTCGCCCACTCTGTCACTCGCCCACTCTGTCACTCGCCCACTCTGACACACACTCACTCTGACACTCACTCACTCACTCTGACACACACTCACTCTCTCTGACACACACTCACTCTGACACTCGCTCACTCTGACACACTCTCACTCTGACACTCGCCCACTCTGAGACTCGCTCTCACTGACACTCACTCACTCACTCTGACACTCGCTCACTTTGACACACGCCCACTCTGACACTCGCCCACTCTGACACTCGCCCAGTCTGACACTCGCCCACTCTTACACTCGCCCACTCTTACACTCGCCCACTCTTACACTCGCCCACTCTGACACTCGCCCACTCTGACACTCGCCCACTCTGACACTCGCCCACTCTGACACTCGCCCACTCGGACACTCGCCCACTCGGACACTCGGACAGTCGCCCACTCGGACACTCGCCCACTCGGACACTCGCCCACTCGGACACTCGCCCACTCGGACACTCGCCCATTCGGACACTCGCCCACTCGGACACTCGCCCACTCGGACACTCGCCCACTCGGACACTCGCCCACTCGGACACTCGCTCACTCTGTCACTCGCTCACTCTGACACTCGCTCACTCTGACACTCACTCTGACACTCACTCACTCTGACACTCCCTCACTCTGACACTCGCTCACTCTGACACTCACTCACTCACTCTGACACACACTCACTCTGACACTCACTCACTCACTCTGACACACTCTCACTCTGACACTAGCCCACTCTGACACTCGCCCACTCTGAGCCTCGCCCACTCTGAGCCTCGCTCTCTCTGAGCCTCGCTCTCTCTGAGCCTCGCTCTCTCTGACACTCGCTCACTCTGACACTCCCTCACTCTGACACTCCATTACTCTGACACTCGCTCACTCTGACACTCGCTCACTCTGACACTCGCTCACTCTGACACTCGCTCACTCTGACACTCGCTCACTCTGACACTCGCTCACTCTGACACTCGCTCACTCTGACACACGCTCACTCTGATACCCATTCACACAGACACTCACTCTCTCTGACACCGACACTCACTCGCTCTGACACTCGCCCACTCTGACACTCGCTCACTCTGACTCTCGCTCACTCTGACACTAGGTCACTCTGACACTAGGTCACTCTGGCACTCGCTCACTCTGACACTCGCCCACTCTGACACTCGCCCACTCTGACACTCGCCCACTCTGACACTCGCCCACTCTGACACTCGCCCACTCTGACACTCGCCCACTCTGACACTCGCCCACTCTGACACTCGCCCACTCTGACACTCGCCCACTCTGACACTCGCCCACTCTGACACTCGCCCACTCTGTCACTCGCCCACTCTGTCACTCGCCCACTCTGTCACTCGCCCACTCTGTCACTCGCCCACTCTGTCACTCGCCCACTCTGTCACTCGCCCACTCTGACACTCGCCCACTCTGACACTCGCCCACTCTGAGACTCGCTCTCACTGACACTCACTCACTCACTCTGACACTCGCTCACTTTGACACACGCCCACTCTGACACTCGCCCACTCTTACACTCGCCCACTCTTAGACTCGCCCACTCTGACACTCGCCCACTCTGACACTCGCCCACTCTGACACTCGCCCACTCGGATACTCGGACACTCGCCCACTCGCCCACTCGGACACTCGCCCACTCGGACACTCGCCCACTCGGACACTCGCCCACTCGGACACTCGCTCACTCTGACACTCGCTCACTCTGACACTCGCTCACTCTGACACTCGCCCACTCTGACACTCGCCCACTCTGACACTCGCCCACTCTGACACTCGCTCACTCTGACACTCGCCCACTCTGACACTCGCCCACTCTGACACTCGCCCACTCTGACACTCGCCCACTCTGACACTCGCCCACTCTGACACTCGCCCACTCTGACACTCGCCCACTCTGACACTCGCCCACTCTGACACTCGCCCACTCTGACACTCGCCCACTCTGACACTCGCCCACTCTGTCACTAGCCCACTCTGACACTCGCCCACTCTGACACTCGCCCACTCTGAGACTAGCTCTCACTGACACTCACTCACTCACTCTGACACTCGCTCATTTTGACACTAGGTCACTCTGACACTAGGTCACTCTGACACTCGCTCACTCTGACACTCGCTCACTCTGACACTCGCTCACTCTGACACTCGCTCACTCTGACACTCGCTCACTCTGACACTCGCTCACTCTGACACTCGCTCACACTGAGACTCGCTCACACTGAGACTCGCTCACTCTGACACTCGCTCACTGTGACACTCGCTCACTCACTCTGACATACACTCACTGTGACTCTCACTCACCCTGACACTCACTCACCCTGACTCACTCACTCTGACACTCACTCACTCTGACGCTTGCTCACTCTGACGCTCCCTCACTCTGACGCTCCCTCACTCTGATGCTCCCTCACTCTGACACTGGCTCACTCTGACACTCGCTCACTCTGACACTCGCTCACTCTGACACTCGCTCACTCTGACACTCGCTCACTCTGACACTCGCTCACTCTGACACTCGCTCACTCTGACACTCGCTCACTCTGACACTCCCTCACTCTGACACTCCCTCACTCTGACACTCCCTCACTCTGACACTCGCTCACTCTGACACTCGCTCACTCTGACACTCGCTCACTCTGACACTCCCTCACTCTGACACTCCCTCACTCTGACACTCCCTCACTCTGACACTCGCTCACTCTGACACTCGCTCACTCTGACACTCGCTCACTCTGACACTCGCTCACTCTGATACTCGCTCACTCTGACACTCGCTCACTCTGACGCTCGCCCACTCTGACACTCACCCACTCTGACACACACTCACTCACTCTGACACTGACTCACTCTGACACACACTCACTCTGACACACACTCACTCTGACACTCACTCACTCTGACACACACTCACTCTGACATTCACTCACTCTGACACACACTCACTCTGACACTCGCTCACTCTGACACTCACTCACTCTGACACTCACTCACTCTGACACTCACTCTGACACACACTCACTCTGACACTCACTCACTCTGACACACACTCACTCTGACACTCGCTCACTCTGACACACACTCACTCACTCTGACACACGCCCACTCTGACACTCGCCCACTCTGACACACGCCACTCTGACACACGCCACTCTGACACACGCCAATCTGACACACGCCACTCTGACACTTGCCCACTCTGACACTCGCTCACTCTGACACTCGCTCACTCTGACACTCGCTCACTCTGACACTCGCTCACTCTGACACTCGCCCACGCTGACGCTCGCCCACTCTGACACTCGCTCACTCTGACACACACTCACACAGACACTCACTCACTCTGACACTCACTCACTCTGACACTCACTCACTCTGACACTCGCTCACTCTGATACCCACTCACACCGACACTCACTCACTCTGACACTCGCTCACTCTGATACCCACTCACACCGACACTCACTCACTCTGACACCGACACTCATTCACTCTGACACTCGCCCACTCTGACACTCACTCACCCTGACACTCACTCACCCTGACACTCACTCACTCTGACGCTCCCTCACTCTGACGCTCGCCCACTCTGACACTCGCTCACTCTGACACTCGCTCACTCTGAGACTCGCTCACTCTGAGACTCGCTCACTCTGACACTCGCTCACTCTGACACTCGCTCACTCTGACACTCACTCACTCTGAGACTCACTCACTCTGAGACTCACTCACTCTGCCACTCGCTCACTCTGACACTCGCTCACTCTGACACTCGCTCACTCTGACACTCGCTCACTCTGACACTCGCTCACTCTGACACTCGCTCACTCTGACACTCGCTCACTCTGACACTCGCTCACTCTGACACTCGCTCACTCTGACACTCGCTCACTCTGACACTCGCTCACTCTGACACTCGTTCACACTGACACTCGCCCACTCTGACACTCGCCCAGTCTGACACTCGCCCACTCTGACACTCGCCCACTCTGACACTCGCCTACTCTGACACTCGCCCACTCTGACACTCGCTCACTCTGACGCTCGCTCACTCTGACGCTCCCTCACTCTGACGCTCCCTCACTCTGATGCTCCCTCACTCTGACACTGGCTCACTCTGACACTCGCTCACTCTGACACTCGCTCACTCTGACACTCGCTCACTCTGACACTCGCTCACTCTGACACTCGCTCACTCTGACACTCGCTCACTCTGACACTCCCTCACTCTGACACTCCCTCACTCTGACACTCCCTCACTCTGACACTCGCTCACTCTGACACTCGCTCACTCTGACACTCGCTCACTCTGACACTCGCTCACTCTGACACTCGCTCACTCTGACACTCCCTCACTCTGACACTCCCTCACTCTGACACTCCCTCACTCTGACACTCGCTCACTCTGACACTCGCTCACTCTGACACTCGCTCACTCTGACACTCGCTCACTCTGACACTCGCTCACTCTGACACTCCCTCACTCTGATACTCCCTCACTCTGACGCTCGCCCACTCTGACACTCACCCACTCTGACACACACTCACTCACTCTGACACTGACTCACTCTGACACACACTCACTCTGACACACACTCACTCTGACACTCACTCACTCTGACACACACTCACTCTGACACTCACTCACTCTGACACACACTCACTCTGACACTCGCTCACTCTGACACTCACTCACTCTGACACTCACTCACTCTGACACTCACTCTGACACACACTCACTCTGACACTCACTCACTCTGACACACACTCACTCTGACACTCGCTCACTCTGACACACACTCACTCACTCTGACACACGCCCACTCTGACACTCGCCCACTCTGACACACGCCACTCTGACACACGCCACTCTGACACACGCCACTCTGACACTTGCCCACTCTGACACTTGCCCACTCTGACACTCGCTCACTCTGACACTCGCTCACTCTGACACTCGCTCACTCTGACACTCGCTCACTCTGACACTCGCTCACTCTGATACCCACTCACACCGACACTCACTCACTCTGACACCGACACTCATTCACTCTGACACTCGCCCACTCTGACACTCACTCACCCTGACACTCACTCACCCTGACACTCACTCACTCTGACGCTCCCTCACTCTGACGCTCGCCCACTCTGACACTCGCTCACTCTGACACTCGCTCACTCTGAGACTCGCTCACTCTGAGACTCGCTCACTCTGACACTCGCTCACTCTGACACTCGCTCACTCTGACACTCGCTCACTCTGAGACTCACTCACTCTGAGACTCACTCACTCTGCCACTCGCTCACTCTGACACTCGCTCACTCTGACACTCGCTCACTCTGACACTCGCTCACTCTGACACTCGCTCACTCTGACACTCGCTCACTCTGACACTCGCTCACTCTGACACTCGCTCACTCTGACACTCGCTCACTCGCTCACTCTGACACTCGTTCACACTGACACTCGCCCACTCTGACACTCGCCCAGTCTGACACTCGCCCACTCTGACACTCGCCCACTCTGACACTCGCCCACTCTGACACTTGCCCACTCTGACACTCGCTCACTCTGACACTCGCTCACTCTGACACACACTCACTCTGACACTCACTCACTCACTCTGAAACACACTCACTCTCTCTGACAGACACTCACTCTGACACTCACTCACTCACTCTGACACACTCTCACTCTGACACTCGCCCACTCTGACACTCGCCCACTCTGACACTCGCCCACTCTGACACTCGCCCACTCTGACACTCGCCCACTCTGACACTCGCCCACTCTGACACTCGCCCACTCTGACACTCGCCCACTCTGACACTCGCCCTCTCTGTCACTCGCCCTCTCTGTCACTCGCCCACTCTGTCACTCGCCCACTCTGTCACTCGCCCACTCTGTCACTCGCCCACTCTGACACTCGCCCACTCTGACACTCGCCCACTCTGAGACTCGCTCTCACTGACACTCACTCACTCACTCTGACACTCGCTCAGTTTGACACACGCCCACTCTGACACTCGCCCACTCTGACACTCGCCCACTCTGAGACTCGCTCTCACTGACACTCACTCACTCACTCTGACACTCGCTCAGTTTGACACTCGCCCACTCTGACACTCGCCCACTCTGACACTCGCCCACTCTGACACTCGCCCACTCTGACACTCGCCCACTCTGACACTCGCCCACTCTGACACTCGCCCACTCTGACACTCGCCCACTCTGACACTCGCCCACTCTGAGACTCGCTCTCACTGACACTCACCCACTCACACCGACACTCACTCACTCTGACACCGACACTCATTGACTCTGACACTCGCCCACTCTGACACTCACTCACCCTGACACTCACTCACCCTGACACTCACTCACCCTGACGCTCCCTCACTCTGACGCTCGCCCACTCTGACACTCGCCCACTCTGACACTCGCTCACTCTGAGACTCGCTCACTCTGAGACTCGCTCACTCTGACGCTCACTCTGACACTCGCTCACTCTGAGACTCACTCACTCTGAGACTCACTCACTCTGCCACTCGCTCACTCTGACACTCGCTCACTCTGACACTCGCTCACTCTGACACTCGCTCACTCTGACACTCGCTCACTCGCCCACACTGACACTCGCCCACTCTGACACTCGCCCACTCTGTCACTCGCCCACTCGGATACTCGGACACTCGGACACTCGCCCACTCTGACACTCGCCCACTCTGAGACTCGCCCACTCGGACACTCGCCCACTCTGACACTCGCCCACTCTGACACTCGCCCACTCTGACACTCGCTCACTCTGACACTCGCTCACTCTGACTCTCGCTCACTCTGACACTCGCTCACACTGACACTCGCCCACTCTGACACTCGCCCACTCTGACACTCGACCACTCTGACACTCGCTCACTCTGACACTAGCTCACTCACTCTGACACACACTCACTCTCTCTGACACACACTCACTCTCTCTGACACACACTCACTCTGACACTCGCCCACTCTGACACTCGCCCACTCTGACACTCGCCCACTCTGACACTCGCCCACTCTGACACTCGCCCACTCTGACACTCGCCCACTCTGACACTCGCCCACTCTGACACTCGCCCACTCTGACACTCGCCCACTCTGACACTCGCCCACTCTGACACTCGCCCACTCTGACACTCGCCCACTCTGACACTCGCCCACTCTGACACTCGCCCACTCTGACACTCGCCCACTCTGACACTCGCCCACTCTGACACTCGCCCACTCTGACACTCGCCCACTCTGACACTCGCCCACTCTGTCACTCGCCCACTCTGTCACTCGCCCACTCTGTCACTCGCCCACTCTGTCACTCGGCCACTCTGTCACTCGGCCACTCTGTCACTCGCCCACTCTGTCACTCGCCCACTCTGTCACTCGCCCACTCTGACACTCGCCCGCTCTGACACTCGCCCACTCTGAGACTCGCTCTCACTGACACTCACTCACTCACTTTGACACACGCCCACTCTGACACTCGCTCACTCTGACACTCGCTCACTCTGACACTCGCTCACTCTTACACTCGCTCACTCTTACACTCGCCCACTCTGACACTCGCCCACTCTGACACTCGCCCACTCGGACACTCGCCCACTCGGATACTCGGACACTCGCCCACTCGGACACTCGCACACTCGGACACTCGCCCACTCGGACACTCGCCCACTCGGACACTCGCCCACTCGGACACTCGCCCACTCGGACACTCGCTCACTCTGACACTCGCTCACTCTGACACTCGCTCACTCTGACACTCACTCACTCACTCTGACACTAGCCCACTCTGACACTCGCCCACTCTGAGCCTCGCCCACTCTGAGCCTCGCTCTCTCTGACACTCGCTCACTCTCACACTCGCTCACTCTGACACTCGCTCACTCTGACACTCGCTCACTCTGACACTCGCTCACTCTGACACTCGCTCACTCTGACACTCGCTCACTCTGACACTCGCTCACTCTGACACTCGCTCACTCTGACACTCGCTCACTCTGACACTCGCTCACTCTGACACTCGCTCACTCTGACACTCGCTCACTCTGACACACGCTCACTCTGATACCCACTCACACAGACACTCACTCTCTCTGACACCGACACTCACTCGCTCTGACACTCGCCCACTCTGACTCTCGCTCACTCTGACTCTCGCTCACTCTGACACTAGGTCACTCTGACACTCGCTCACTCTGACACTCGCTCACTCTGACACTCGCTCACTCTGACACTCGCTCACTCTGACACTCGCTCACTCTGACACTCGCTCACTCTGACACTCGCTCACTCTGACACTCGCTCACACTGAGACGCGCTCACTCTGACACTCGCTCACTGTGACACTCGCTCACTCACTCTGACATACACTCACTTTGACTCTCACTCACCCTGACACTCACTCACCCTGACTCACTCACTCTGACACTCACTCACTCTGACACTCACTCACTCTGACGCTTGCTCACTCTGACGCTCCCTCACTCTGATGCTCCCTCACTCTGACACTCGCTCACTCTGACACTCGCTCACTCTGACACTCGCTCACTCTGACACTCGCTCACTCTGACACTCGCTCACTCTGACACTCCCTCACTCTGACACTCCCTCACTCTGACACTCCCTCACTCTGACACTCCCTCACTCTGACACTCCCTCACTCTAACACTCCCTCACTCTGACACTCGCTCACTCTGAGACTCACTCACTCTGACACTCGCTCACTCTGACACACGCTCACTCTGATACCCACTCACACCGACACTCGCCCACTCTGACACTCGCCCACTCTGACACTCGCCCACTCTGACACTCGCCCACTCTGACACTCGCCCACTCTGACACTCGCCCACTCTGACACTCGCCCACTCTGACACTCGCCCACTCTGACACTCGCCCACTCTGACACTCGCTCACTCTGACTCTCGCTCACTCTGACACTAGGTCACTCTGACACTCGCCCACTCTGACACTCGCCCACTCTGACACTCGCCCACTCTGACACTCGCCCACTCTGACACTCGCCCACTCTGACACTCGCCCACTCTGACACTCGCCCACTCTGACACTCGCCCACTCTGACACTCGCCCACTCTGACACTCGCCCACTCTGACACTCGCCCACTCTGACACTCGCCCACTCTGACACTCGCCCACTCTGACACTCGCCCACTCTGACACTCGCCCACTCTGACACTCGCCCACTCTGGCACTCGCCCACTCTGGCACTCGCCCACTCTGGCACTCGCCCACTCTGGCACTCGCCCACTCTGACACTCGCTCACTCTGACACTCGCTCACTCACTCTGACACTCGCCCACTCTGACACTCGCCCACTCTGACACTCGCCCACTCTGACACTCGCTCACTCTGACACTCGCTCACTCTGACACTCGCTCACTCTGACACTCGCTCACTCTGACACTCGCTCACTCTGACACTCGCTCACTCTGACACTCGCTCACTCTGACACTCGCTCACTCTGACACTCGCTCACACTGAGACTCGCTCATGAACACTACGCCTCGCTTCTGACACATCTCTAACTCTGCTGACTAAAATCGCTCTACTCTGACACTACATCGCTCATCAGCTACTGAACAACATCGCTCACTCTATGACACTCTACACTGCTGACGACTCGCTTCACTAGTCTCATGACACTGCTACACTAGTCTCTGACACGCTCTCACTATTCTTGACAACTCGCGTCTACTCTTAGACAACTCGAGTCATCTCTAGACACTCCTGACTTCACTCTGCTACCACTCGCTCACACAGACACTACCTCTTCAGCACTCTGACACTACGCGTCGCTCACTCTCGTTGACACTCGCTCACTCTGACACTCGCTCACTCTGACAACTCGCTCACTTCTGACACTCGCTCACCTCTGACACTCGCTCACCTCTGACCACTCAGTCTCACTGCACACTCGACCTCTCTCTGACACCGTCGCTCACTCATCGACACTCGCTCATCTACACTCTCACTCTGACACTCGCTCACTCTGACACTCGCTCACTCGTGACACTACACGCTCACTCTGACACTCGCTCACTCTTGACAGCTCGCTCTACACTCTCTGACACTCGTCCTCACTCTGACACTCGCTCACTCTGACACACGTACTCTGCCATCGCTCATCTGACGACTTCGCTCACTCTGACACTCGACTGTCACTCTACTGACACTCCGCCTCTCACTCTGACCACTCGCTCTACTCTGACACACGCTCACTCTGACACTCGCTCACTCCTGACACTCGCTCCTACTCTCCGACACTCGTCTCACCTTCCGACACTCGCTCACTTCGACACTCTCGCTCGACGTATCCGACACTCGCTCACACTCCGACGACACTCGACTCACACTCTTCCGACACTCGCTCACTCCGACACTCGCTCACTCGACACTCACTCAGACACTCACTCTGACCACTCACACTCTGACTACACCTGACACTCACTCACTCCTTAACACACTTTTCAGGATGAGGAGATCTGATTGATTTCCTTTCTTTATTTCAAAAGGTTTTGCGTAAAATGAAGTGAGTCTAATTGTTGTCCCTGTAACTCAATACTCCAGAATTGAACGTCTTTTTAGGGTCCAGTCCAATTCGGGCACCTGTCATCTCAGATGGGACCACGGGAGGAACCTGCAACTTTTGGGTGATGAATGGCCAGTCTACCAGGTCATCGTGTCCCTCTCAGGATTCAGCAGACTTCATCGAGCTCAAGTCTGACCTGGGTGGGTTACAAGAAGAAAATGTGTTTCTCCGTCACGCTGTCTTTGAGCTGAAATTCCAATCTTTGCAGAAGCAAAGCTGCATTGAACAGGCCAAAGAATACACAATCTCTCATTGCTATCGTAAAACAGGGGCCTCTTGTCCAGACAGCTCCATGCATGGGACCTCCATTGTTTTCCTGGATTTGACCATGCTAATGTCTGCCCATCGACTGGTGCTGTTCTCTGCTAAAACATGAGCAAACATTCTGCTGAAGTGTCCACGGGGTTCCCTGTTAAAAAGAGAAATGGTCTTTTTGTATTTTGTTCATGTTACAAGCTGCTGGTTGTCATGTACAATGTTCCAGGGAGCACCAAGTGAACAAGCCTGTCTCTGCCCCTTGTCACATATTCTTTTGTGGTTGTTACTAAGACACCTTTGTTAACAGACCTGGAGGGGAGGTTAGAGACACAGTTCCCATCTTATTTTGACCGTCTACTCCCAGAAACAACTTCTTTTGTGAGCATTAGCTTCTGCAAATAGTAGTTTTTCAGACACTTCTCCATTAGCAAATTGAAAAGCCTTTTGAGCTTGAACTTTCTACATCGCTAACTGGCCACTGCATCCAGCACTAATGCACTCTTCAGAGTTCATTTTAGTTATTACATTACACCTGCATCAATGGAGCGATTTGTTACAGTATTCAGGAGCATCAAATTGAGTAAATGTCAATATAAATGGATTAGATGAAGCTAGCTGCACCACGGATAAAGGACAGGGGAACGTGTAGGAGCTGAGTCCCCCGCAATAATAACCCATCTCAGCACGTCAGTCAGCCAACCAGAGTTTGAAGCCTGCGACAAGGTGTAATCTAATTCAAATATCATTTGGCATCTGACCGACAAAGAGCTCTACAAAGTGTTTTATCAATCCTGCCTTTACCTTTAGAAGTGCCTTTTAGAGATGTCACAAGATGATTTTTGTATCAGTGCCCCAGTTGTCATGGAGGTAATCACAATATTCCAACAATATCCCAATTCGGTGCCTGCGCTATATCCTCCATTAATCCCATTATTTCCCTTTCTGGGCCAATGGTACAGGTCTGAGAAAGTCTGAATTTAGCTCCACGTTTTCTCACACCTGGCTCCACCGTAACATGTTTTGAAACTCAGGAAAGGAGGTAGCCCTGCCAATGATTCAACTCCCTTTAGTTGGAGTTGACAGATTTGTGCTGTGCTCGGAATTTTTTTCCCCAGGACAGATGTGTGCCACATTTATCTTGACATGGGTAAACATGGCCGACATTAAACAGACATGAGGATATTGTTACACAGAACAAGACGCAGCTGGAAGCGAGTTACACGGCTGTAATTCAATCAGGAGACATCATAAGCAGCCGAGGAACACCAGTGTGCTTCACACACATCACTGGGAGCTCAGAACATTGCTGTTCTCTCAACATTTTGTCCGAGGCACTTGCACAGTTTAATTTTCAAAATCTGTGCGACTTGGGTGTCTGTGGAGCCACTAACTTGTAAACCTTGGTAGCTTGAGTGAATGATGAATTTGCTGAGTTTAGGTGAGAAAAGTTGTGAAGTAAACAAGTGCAAAGATATTGATTCAATGACCAGTGGGAAGCCATTACTTAAAAGGGAGTCAGCGTCAATAACGGATTGGCGTGTGCTTCACTGCTTTCTGTGTGTCAAGAGTCCACATGTCTAAACTCTCCACGGGACGTTATAGGTTTGTGCACATATTAAAATCTAAAATGGTTGCCTTCATTCAAACCTGAGAATGACGGAACAATTTGACAAGTTATTGCATTACACCCTGATTGGTTAAAGATACAAACTGGACATTTGAATAAACACGTCACGTCCCTTAATTATCAAACTTCCCCCAATCTCTGACCACCTGGCCCCAACATGCAATGAGCAGAGGTTAATAATCTATGATAACAGAATGGAGTTGATAACATTGAAAACATTTGAAAACTATGATGGTGGGGAGCACAGGTTAGCCAGGGCATTTGCTCTTTCTGTCTGGAGTTTGCGTAGTTTGTTAAAATTCGGCTTCCTTCAAATTCATGCTTCACACATTTGGGATACATTTTAACTTAACCAATCCCCCGAGTTAGACTGAATAACTATAACTATCGAGTTGGCTTTCCTCGCCCCTTGTTTCTCCCCAAACTCTTAAAATATTCCTCCTTCCCTTGTGCACTGGATCTTTATTTCACATTTCCTCCTTCAGTGAATACTTTCTCGGATTAACAGCACCACAGTCCCTCCAGGAAGTCAATCTTACACACTGCCATTAACTCACAGAGCTCAATTCCTAACTTACACACTGCTGTAACTCAATGAAGCAATACATTGCCCCGCACACGCAGATTTGAGAGAAGAAGGCATGAAATAGGAACAAGATTTGTCCATTCGGCCCCTTGAGCCTGCTCTGCCATTCGGTAAGATCATGGTTGATTTGGCCTCAACTCCACTCTCTTGTCTGCCCCCTGCCATAACCCTCCAGTCCCCCGCCCCCCCAATAACCCTTCAGTCCCCCCCACCCCCAGTAACCCCCCAGTTCCCCTCCCAATAACCCTCCAGTCCCCCCCACCCCCAATAACCCCCCAGTTCCCATCCCAATAACCCTCCAGTCCCCCCCACCCCCAATAACCCTCCAGTTCCCCCCCCAATAACCCTCCAGTCCGCCCCCCCAATAACCCTCCAGTCCGCCCCCCCAATAACCCTCCAGTCCGCCCCCCCAATAACCCTCCAGTCCGCCCCCCCAATAACCCTCCAGTCCGCCCCCAATAACCCTCCAGTCCCCCCCAATAACCCTCCAGTCCCCCCCAATAACCCTCCAGTCCCCCCCCAATAACCCTCCAGTCCCCCCCCAATAACCCTCCAGTCCCCCCCCAGTAACCCTCCAGTCTGCCCCCCCAATAACCCTCCAGTCCGCCCCCCAATAACCCTCCAGTCCGCCCCCCCCATAACCCTCCAGTCCCCCCCAATAACCCTCCAGTCTGCCCCCCCAATAACCCTCCAGCCCCTCCCCCAATAACCCTCCAGTCCCCCCCCAATAACCCTCCAGTCTGCCCCCCCAATAACCCTCCAGCCCCTCCCCCAATAACCCTCCAGTCCCCCCCCAGTAACCCTCCAGTCTGCCCCCCCAGTAAACCTCCAGTCCGCCCCCCAATAACCCTCCAGTCCGCCCCCCCAATAACCCTCCAGTCCGCCCCCCCAGTAACCCTCCAGTCCGCCCCCCCAATAACCCTCCAGTCCCCCCAATAACCCTCCAGTCCGCCTCCCCCAATAACACTCCAGTCCGCCCCCCCAATAACCCTCCAGTCCGCCCCCCCAATAACCCTTCAGTCCGCCCCCAATAACCCTCCAGTCCCCCCCAATAACCCTCCAGTCCCCCCCAATAACCCTCCAGTCCCCCCCCAATAACCCTCCAGTCCCCCCCAATAACCCTCCAGTCCCCCCCCAATAACCCCCCAGACACCCTAATAACCCTCCAGTCCCCCCCAATAACCCTCCAGTCTGCCCCCCCAATAACCCTCCAGTCCCCCCTCAATAACCCTCCAGTCCGCCCCCCCAATAACCCTCCAGTCCCCCCCAATAACACTCCAGTCTGCCCCCCAATAACCCTCCAGTCC
Organism: Scyliorhinus torazame; assembly: GCF_047496885.1. Lineage (NCBI taxonomy): Eukaryota > Metazoa > Chordata > Chondrichthyes > Carcharhiniformes > Scyliorhinidae > Scyliorhinus > Scyliorhinus torazame. The sequence continues at coordinate 270,625,886 of NC_092715.1, read as the reverse complement.
CCCCCACCCCCAATAACCCCCCAGTTCCCCTCCCAATAACCCTCCAGTCCACCCCCCCAATAACCCTCCAGTCCCCCCCACCCCCAATAACCCTCCAGTCCCCCCCCCAATAACCCTCCAGTCCGCCCCCCGCCATAACTTTCCAGTCCCCCCCCCAATAACCCTCCAGTCTGCCCCCCAATAAGCCTCCAGTCCGCCCCCCCCAATAACCCTCCAGTCCGCCCCCCCATAACCCTCCAGTCCCCCCCCAATAACCCTCCAGTCTGCCCCCCCCAATAACCCTCCAGTTCCCCCCAATAACCCTCCAGCCCCCCCAATAACCCTCCAGCCCCCCCCCCAATAACCCTCCAGTCTGCCCCCCCAATAACCCACCAGTCCGCCCCCCCATAACCCTCCAGTTCCCCCCCAATAACCCTTCAGCCCCCCCAATAACCCTCCAGCCCCCCCCAATAACCCTCCAGTCTGCCCCCCCAATAACCCACGAGTCCGCCCCCCCCAATAACCCTCCAGTCCGCCTCCCCAATAACCCTTCAGTCCGCCCCCCCAATAACCCTCCAGACCCCCCCAATAACCCTCCAGACCCCCCCAATAACCCTCCAGACCCCCCCAATAACCCTCCAGTCCCCCCCCCAATAACCCTCCAGACCCCCCCAATAACCCTCCAGTCCCCCCCAATAACCCTCCAGTCCCCCCACCCCCAATAACCCTCCAGTCCCCCCACCCCCAATAACCCTCCAGTCCCCCCAATAACCCTCCAGTCCCCCCCAATAACCCTCCAGTCTGTCGCCCCCCAATAACCCTCCAGTTCCCCCCCAATAACCCTCCAGCCCCCCATAACCTTCCAGCCCCCCCCCAATAACCCTCCAGTCTGCCCCCCCAATAACCCTCCAGTCCGCCCCCCCAATAACCCTCCAGTCCCCCCACCCCGAATAAGCCTCCAGTCCCCCCACCACCAATAACCCTCCAGTCCCCCCCCCAATAACCCTCCAGTCACCCCCCAATAACCCTCCAGTCCCCCCCCAATAACCCTCCAGTCTGCCCCCCCAATAACCCTCCAGACCCCCCCAATAACCCTCCAGTCCCCCCCCAATAACCTTCCAGTCCCCCCACCCCCAATAACCCTCCAGTCCCCCCCCAATAACCCTCCAGTCCCCCCCCCAATAACCTTCCAGTCCCCCCCCAATAACCCTCCAGTCCCCCCCCAATAACCCTCCAGTCCGCCCCCGCCAATAACCCTCCAGTCCCCCCCACCCCCAATAACCCTCCAGTTCCCCCCCAATAACCCTCCAGTCCCCCCCCAATAACCCTCCAGTCCGCCCCCCGCCATAACCCTCCAGTCCCCCCCCAATAACCCTCCAGTCCCCCCCCAATAACCCTCCAGTCCCCCCCCAATAACCCTCCAGTCCCCCCCCCACTCCCAATAACCCTCCAGTCCCCCCCAATAACACTCCAGTCCGCCCACCGCCATAACCCTCCAGTCCGCCCCCCCAATTACCCTCCAGTCCCCCCAATAACCCTCCAGTCCCCCCCCACCCCCAATAACCCTCCAGTCCCCCTCCCAATAACCCTCCAGTCCGCCCCCCGCCATAACCCTCCGGTCCGCCCCCTGCCATAACCCTCCAGTCTACCCCCCCAATAACCCTCCAGTCCGCCCCCCCAATAACCCTCCAGACCCCCCCAATAACCCTCCAGTCTGCCCCCCCCAATAACCCTCCAGTCCCCCCAATAACCCTCCAGTCTGCCCCCCCAATAACCCTCCAGTCCGCCCCCCCAATAACCCTCCAGTCCCCGTCCCCCCCGCCATAACCCTCCAGTCCGCCCCCCCCAATAACCCTCCAGACCCCCCCCCCCACCGCCATAGCCCTCCAGTCCCTTGCCGATCAAAGATCTATGTACTCAGCCTGGAATAAATTCAATGACCCAGCCTCCACTACTCTCTGAGAATGACATTCCCAAAGTCTAACCACCCTCTGACAGAAGAAATTGCTCCTCATCTCTGTCTTAAATGGGAAAACTCAAACTGTGCGCTCAGTTCTAGATTCCCCCATGAGGGAAGCACCCACTCTGTGAAATCCCCTCGGAAGTCTCAATAAGACCGCCTCTCATTCTTCTAACCTGCAACGAGTATGGGTCCAACCTGCTTAACCTTTCTGCACAAAACAATCCTTTCACTCCAGAAAACTGTCCAGTGAACCTTTTGTGAACCTATCTCCAATACCAATATATCCCTCACGGAGATGAGAACTACACACCGTACTCGAGATGTGGCCTCACCAATGCCCTGTACAATTGTAGCGAGATGTCCCCACTTTTACCCTCCATACCCCTGGCAATGAAGGATAACATTCAATTTCCTTTTGGATTCCTACAGTGCAGAAGGAGGCCATTCAGCCCATCGAGTCTGCACTGACCCTCTGAAAGAGCACCTGAACCTAGGCCCACTCCCCCCTTCCTATCCCCGTAACCTCATAGCCCCACCTAACCACATCTTTGGACTGTGGGAGGAAACCGGAGCACCCGGAGGAAACCCACGCAGACACGGGGAGAACGTGCAGACTCCGCACAGACAGTGACCCAGCGGGAAATCAAACCCGGGTCCCCGGCACTGTGAGGCAGCAGTGCTAACCACCGTGCCGCCCATAAATGTAGGCCAGACCATGGAAGGACTTCAGAATTCCTTCCCTAAAGTGATCTTGATCGTCAGCAGTGGTTTTGACCAGCTTTTAATTCCAGCTTTATTATTAATTGAATTTAAATTGCCCAGCTGCTGTGGTTAGATTTGAACCACTGTCCCTCAGAGCATCTGGAATACACATGCAGTGACATCACCAGTACGTCACCACCATCTCCCTTGCTAGTTTATTCTCATACTCTAATTTATCTGTCTTTATTCTATTTTAGTCACCTTTTTCTTTTGGCCTACCATTAATCCTCAGAACTCTACACTTCTCTTTCAATTTGGTACCGTCTTAACTTCCTTATTTAGCCGCATGTGGTGCATTCTTCTCTGGAGTCTTTCCTTCGCAATGGTATATATTTTTATTAGAGTTATGAAATATCTCCTTCAATGTCTGCCACTGCTTCTTTACCTTTATACTTTTTAACCTACTTTCCCAATCCACTTTTGCCAACTCTGACCTTGCACCCTTGTCATTGCCTTTATTTATGTTTATGAGACTAGTTTCAGACTCAAATTTCTCACCCTCAAAATGAATGAGAAATGTGTTTGTGTTGCCTAGAGATCCTTTATTATGAGATCATTAATGAATCCTATCGGGATCAGAGTGAAACATTAAGTTGTTCCATTTCTCTGATTGTAGCTGAACATACTGAGCAACAATTGTGATCAGGCTTACTTTATTTAATCAGTACAATTTGTTTTTGCATGTTACACAATAACGAAGATGCAATGCTCACTCTCCCTCCCCCATCCCCAGCCCCCAATCAGTGTGTTGTCTTAAGCCAAAAAAGATTTAATACCTCTCCTGTTCCTAATTGTCTAGCACTGGAGAAAAGCCAACCACAGTGTTCTGCTTGAATACCTGACAGTCGAAATGTATGCTTCCATCCCACTTGAACCAGATCAGAGGCAGATGTCACACACAGCCTGCTGAACAACATAACCAGGGACTTCAAGACAATGGATGTTTATCAGTTATCAAGGCAGGCTTAGAAACTGTTTGTTTTCAGTTTTTGATGAAATAACCGAATGACCAAACTGTTATCGGTCAACTGTGCGATTACACTTTTACTTTGGAAACCCAACATTTCCATGTAAATTGTGGAATCCATGGAAAATGGTCACTGAAACCCCAAAGGCGGCCACCAAGTTGAATCGGTGGTCAGGCCACTTGTTTCAACATGTTTGAGCAATTGCGTAGCGCAGCAAAACTCCACGATCCCTCCTTTGCTGTCGTGAAATACCTCCCCTTCATTCAGCAGCTCTTCCAGACATCATCGGCTGAGATTGGGAACTCACTGCATGGGTCTCCTGTAGGATCGAAACCAACTGTTAAACTTCACAATAGTGAGGGAGTTTTCAATGACAAATTACTGTTCTCTACTTTGTCTTTTGAGTCCTGCTTAAAGGTGTATTCCTATATTTGAATAACTAATGAGTGGGAAATGGTGAACATTGAGTTCTTTCTGGTTATTTTTCATTGCCGTTGCTACTTATTAAGTTCTGTTGCAGGCTAGAACTCTAAGATTGCAATAGACGTACAATGTACTGACCAGACCCATTTCTTGCTCTTTGCAGGCACAGCGCCAACATAAACCTTCACCGTAAGCTTCTCACCAAAGAACTGGATGAAATGGGGTTGGATCCTGCTCCGCCACTCGCCAAGGACCTCCGGGAAGAATTCTTGGCCAAGATCTACGGTGGGCACCACGGAATGGGGCTGGATATGAGGGACGAAGCCAGTTCGCCGGCAGGGACAGAAGATTCTCACACCAATGGCTACGCAAGGGTCACAGCAGATGATTACATGGTGCTGGACCTCAGCACTACTTCCAGCATCCAGTCCAGCAGCAGCATTCACTCATCACGGGAATCAGAGGCGGAAAGCGACGAGGGGATCCTGCTGGACGAGATCGATGGGGTCAGTGACAGTGGTGAATCCACTCACAGACCAGAGGCCCAGTCCCAAGCTGCCGCTTCCAGCCATGAAGTTCTAGAAGCCTCCGTACTGCAGGCAGCATCAACTAGCAATGGTGGAATCATGTGTATTATCTGCCACAAAATGTACAGCAACAAAGGCACTCTGAGGGTTCATTACAAGACAGTCCATCTCCGTGAAATGCACAAATGCAAGGTTCCTGGCTGCAACATGATGTTCTCCTCCCTGCGCAGCCGAAACCGACACAGCCAGAACCCTAATCTACACAAAAATGTTCCCTTCACCTCCATAGATTAATGCTGGCCTCTACTCCGGGTGGCCCTGATCTGTGGAAACTGCCAAGCCTTTTTGACATCAGGTGCTTACTCTGCAGTTTTGCCCTCCGAACCTGGGGGTTGGACATGAGGAGCAATTGTTTCCGCTCCATAGATTAAAACCCCAGCTCTTATTGAAATGCTCATGCTTAATTCATCTCCAAAGAGACAATTTGAACGAACTGTGACTGTTGCCTGCAAAATAAAAGTACCTTCTCATTGTCATTGTGTACTTAACTACTTGTCAGCTTTTGAAAGAGACTTTGATTGAGCATGGCGGCTTATTTTGTAAATACTGTGCCGTTAAAAGGCCAATGATGTAAATCTATTACACTGTCATTCTGATAAGCCAAGGCCCTCTTTTTATAATATTTGTGGGTTGTGAAAATTTCCTCCAAAATCAGCAACATGGAACTTATAAAGTAAAATTCACACTTCTGTTAATTTGTCAGATTTGGGATATATGTATCTGTCATCTGTGCAGATTTTGGGCATCTGATGCCGTTTTGTAACCAAGTCTTTTTATTCCCGTAAGTGGGCACAACATTGTGACCTGAGTCAGGCCTTTGGGGGTGATGTCAGGGAGCACTTCACACAGAAAGGAGAGAGGGAATCTGCAACTCTTCCCCCCCCCCCCCCCCCCCCCAAAAAAAAGAAAGCTGCTGAGGCCGTGGTGTAGGGAGGCAATTGAAAGCGTCAAAATTTAGTAGGATGGATTATCATCGGATGAGGATATTAGCCTCCCGGAACCAAGGTGGGTAGATGGGGCTGAGGTACAGATTAACCATGTATGGTTCAAGCGACTTAAGGGGCTAAATGGCCTCCCCTGTTCCTTTGGTCCAATGAGTTAAAATCAGTAGCTTTTTCTTTTGTCACTGTGTCACTATTTATAAACTAGAACAGCTGGCCTTTTCTGTATTAGTATTGTATTGTGCTTTATCAAAAGCTCTGCGGTCCTCTCCCTAAGAGATGGATGTATTCCATCAAAGGGTCCTCTGTGATGAGGATACATTACTGCCTGTTTTGAATCCCCTGCATCCTATAACCTCCTCCAGGCTCTGGAATCTTGTGTACCCCAATTTTCACATTGGTAGTATTGCCTTTAGCTGCCTCAGCCCTAAGCTCCGGAATTCCCTCCTACACCTCCCCAACTCATTCCCTGTCCATCCCCCTTTAAGACACTCCTTAAAAGCCTTTCACCAAGCTTTTGATCACCCACACTAATATTTACATACATTGTTCGGTGTCAAATTGCTGTCTGATAATGCTCCTGCGATGTGCTTTGGAAAGTTTTGCAATGCTAAAGGCACTATATGAACACAGGTTGTTGTTGTTATACCTCCACTCTATGCAAAGGGCCAGAATTAGGAACAGTTTATTGTCAGATGTAGAATGGGGCGTTAGCGAATGCTACCATTCTTTGATTAATGCAATAGCTGAGATTGCAAGGATAATACTGATAGCATTCTGGCTGGATAAAAATGAATAGACCTTTCCTTACAGAGCATCTCTTTTCAAACACAATGCTGCTATCAATTGTGTTGTTTTTTTTGTCTCTGTACAGATACAAGGGAATGATAAGATAGGCAGTCACAATGACACTTGATACTTTTAATACTCATTGATCAGTATTAGAGGACTCATATTGCTGAGGCAGATGTGTGGAACACACAGACTGGGTCTGTTACACTGCTCTCATACCCCGCGAAACCTTATTGCGGTTTGTAAGGTGTCAGTCAGAGTGACAGTCAGTGACAGAGTTCTGCGTGTTGGTAGTTATGCCTCTAGTTCATGGTTCCTCATTTTAGAAATGTTCTCTTTGGCCCAACATAAACACTGGACAGGAATACAGAAATATTGTAGCTTTGCTGCAAACTATTGTCAGCAGCATTGTTCTGAATAACTCGTTCACTTTAAAAAGTAAGCCACAATTCTGAATTCTATCTGGATAATAATCTTTATTATTGTCACAAGTAGGCTTACATTAACACTGCAATGCAGGGCAGCACGGTGGCGCAGTGGGTTAGCTCTGCTGCCTTACGGCACCGAGGTCCCAGGTTTGATCCCGGCTCTGGGTCACTGCCTGTGTGGAGTTTGCACATTCTCCCCGTGTTGGCATGGGTTTCGCCCCCACAACCCACAGATGTATAGGGTAGGTGGATTGGCCACGCTAAATGGTCCCTAAATTGGAAAAAATGAATTGGGTACTTTAAATTTTTTTAAAAACACTGCAGTGCAGTTACTGTGAAAATCCTCAAGTCGCTACACTCTGGCGCCTGTTCGGGTACACAGAGGGAGAATTCAGAATGTCCAATTCACTTAACAAATACCTATTTCGAGACTTGTGGGAGGAAACAGGAGCACCTGGAGGAAACCCACGCAGACACGGGGAGAAAGTGCAGTTTCCGCACAGACAGTGACCCAAGCCGGGAATCGAACCTGGGACCCTGGCGCTGTGAAGCAACAGTGCTAACCACTGTGCTACTCTGCTGCTCGATTTAGCTCCAGATGAATATATGAATATCAAGCTGGAGCAGATACCAGAGATCAGGATCCCATACCAAAGCTATAACCAGAGTTAGCTAACAAGAACATAGGATTCAGTTTTAAGGTCGAAAAAAGGGCATCAGTTCAACAAATGTTCTCCTCTTTAATACCTTCTAGCTCTACCTTCCTGACCTCTTGCCTGCCTGACCTCGCGCCCTACCTACCTGACCCCTTGTACTACCCCCTGACCTCTTGTCCTACCTCCCTGAACACTTGCCCTACCCTCTGACCTCTTGTACTACCCCTGACCTCATCCTACCTCCCTGACCTCTTGCCCTACCTCCCTGACCTCTTGCCCTACCTCCCTGACCTCTTGCCCTACCCCCTGACCTCTTGTACTACCCCCTGACCTCTTGTCCTACCTCCCTGAACACTTGCCCTACCCCCTGACCTCTTGTACTACCCCCTGACCTCTTATCCTACCTCCCTGACCTCTTGCCCTACCTCCCTGACCTCTTGCCCTACCTCCCTGACCTCTTGCCCTGCCCCCTGACCTCTTGGCCCACTTCCTTGACCTCTTGTCCTACCCCCCTGACCTCTTGCCCTACCCCCTGGCCTCTTGTCCTACTTCCTGGACCTCTCGTCCTACCTCCCTGACCTCTTATCCTACCTCCCTGACCTCTTGCCCTACCCCCTGACCTCTTGTCCTACTTCCTTGACCTCTTGTCCTACTTCCTTGACCTCTTGTCCTACTTCCTTGACCTCTTGTCCTACCTCCCTGACCTCTTGTCCTACCTCCCTGACCTCTTGCCCTACCCTCGACCTCTTGTCCTACCACCTTGACCCCTTACCAAATGCCTCAATTTCTCCTCACTCCAGAACTACGTCAGTTGTCTTCAACCACTTCTATTACTCTCTTCAATAGTCTTCAGCCTGACCCTTCTTGTGTCCCCAACACCTAATTGTTGCAGACGATTTGACTTTAATTTTTCAAAGCAAGTTTTATTACTCAGATCTAGAATTAAAGGGTCTCATTTGGTCGAAACAGTCTTTATGCAAACTAACGGAGTGGAGATTTGAAGGGAGAGTACATTGTGAGTGATTGATGTCGGGGCACCCATTATTGCAGGAACCTCTACACTCCCAGTTAACCCCAGAGGAAATGCTTCCTTAAATAAACTCTAAATATCTCAAAATAAGGCCTTTGGCTCATCAGTGTAACATTTTTATGATGGTTATTAGCTTTTTCTTTTGCCCTGTCAGACTGTAAAATGTTATTGGGGAAAGATTCCTGTCACTGAAGGTGAGGAGGGGGGAGTGAACAGAATTATTTGTTCACTGGGAGGTTTGGTTTATATTCGTTTTTTAAAGTTATTTCTTTATTCCCCTTTCCTTCGCTATTTTTACTATTATTTTTAAAATAAGATGAAACACAGCTTGTTTAATTACTTACTAGAAATAACGCCATGGAATTGCTGGCATGCTTCAGCACTCATTAGAGAAAGTAGTTCATCTGTCGTACTTTTAGCTGCATCCACTCACGCACTTTTCAACGCTACATGGTGAAATCTGTCATTGTATACAATTCTCTTCCTCACCCCTTTGGTCCCGCCACTACAGGAGGTCCATTTAGTTCCAAAAGATAGCCCCCATTGTGACCAGCACAAGCTTTGGTGGACTACACACCAAGAGAAATTAAAGTATTAACTATTTTATACAGTTCGAAAATCTTGCTGCTTTGCCCAGGTTCTGAAAAAAAAACTCTTTTGGTTGTTAGGATACAATTACTTAAATATCAAGAACAAAAATTCGTCCAAAAGGCAAAACCGAACTCCTGCACCTCTGAAGCTATCAAGTCCTGAAGAGTTTGCAAGCGCCAACGTTGTTGCAGATGCATAAATGTTCCATTTCAGAGCATGTCTTTTGAACGATGCAGAGTGCAGGGTTAATTGCAGCGAAGGTGATCGCGCTGTGTGTGTGTGAGACAAGTTTTGATCAAACTAGGATGGGCTGCCTTTGTGGCGATGTCTCTTGGAGCTGCATGTTTCAATGTGTAGAGTTCAACAGAGAATGTCTAAAATCATTTCTACCTTAATGACGGAGCCCAGATAGAAACACCTTTCAGTGGATTCTGTGACATAGCACATGGTGTTACAATTAAAGAGTGTTGTAGGTTGAAGTCTGTATTGTGTGAGCATGTCCCAGCACTGAACCCACGTGTGAAAAAGTCAGAGAAATGTTATATTAGCAAATATTAAAAGTGTATTATGAGCCTCTCAACGGTGGCCTCAAACCAGATAACGACTCTTAAACAAAGGAGATGTTCTCAATCCAGAATATCTAAACTTTTCAATCGATTCAAATTCAACCCATTACTCTGATTGGTTTGGACAAACAGCAACCCCAACATCGCTGAGACTATGAACTCTAACTGGAGCCAAACTCTAGAGATTTGGTATTAAAACCGATCAATTCTCAGAAAGTTACCAATCCGTCTTGGTGGATAGCAGGCACTCCTAGTCTTAAAATCAGTAAGTTTGTCCTGACTCCCGCACGGGAGGGAGTGGGTTTGTTCCAGATGTTTTGTTATTATTTAAGAGTTGGGAGAGGGAGAGGCATTTTGTACCGGAATAAAATAGAAATTGAAGAGGCAGCCACGCTCACACAGCGAGTGTGGGAAATTCTGTTGATCGAAGAGGACCAGACATAAAGAACAATATCATTCAATGGCATTTGTTTTTTCACATTTGGTGCTTTGTGTCCTCCGGAAAGGAGATTTTCCTCTACTCTCCCCCCCCCCCCCCCTCCTCCCCCTATAACCTGTTCCATGTCCTCCCCTCGTTCACTGAATTCATTAGTTACCATCAGTGTTGTATCAAACTATTGGTGTGTTTTATTTTGTATTTGCACAAAAAACCTTTCGCTTGGATCAATTTGCCAAAGTGGATTGTTAGATCTGTAATCTCCCGCTCTCCTCAGCTGTTTCTTTCAGTATTGTGGCTGGGGGGGGGGGGGGGGGGGGGGGGGTTATTTTCAGTGAAGAGGCTCCTAACTGCTCCACAACAATCTGATGGGTTTTAAGCATCTGCTGTCATGGGGCAGGGTGAATTTTGAGCGCGGCCGGGGGTGGGGGGTGGGGGGGGGGGGGTGTTCGTCGGGAACAAGTGCTGAGCAAACTAGGAATCTGAGGCTGGAAGATTGGAGGCGTTTAGTATTTCCTGTCATCTAACCCCCAATTCTAATTATTCACGTGTCACTTTATTGCAGTGAAAGATGTGAATGTTGATGGCGAGATTCTGACACATTCTGGCATCTTCCCCCCTCCTCCCAGCTCTTCTACATACTCACTCAGTCAGCCCTACAGGGACACAGACTAATAGTGTACACTTAAGTTCAGCATGCGGCCATCAAGTACAAGAGGATGTATAATTGCCTGTTTATCGTATCTGAAGGGAAAATTGAGTCCAGGAACTCAGCCTGTCCCTGAAGCTCACTGATGCGTGCATCTGCAATACGGTGAGCGATCGGAGGTCCCAGTTCGAACTTTGGGGAGAATGCCTCTGCAGCCCAGGGGCTGCCAGGAACGCTCCTGTCTGATGGTTAGACAGACAGTAACAAGATGACTTGTTAGGCAAAGGCTCCGCAGAGAAATGCTGCGGTTGACAGCGCCTGTCTGGAGTGGATGAGAGTTCCGAGTGATGGGGTGGCTCCGGCCAGGCTTGTCCAGTGTGTGGGTGGATGGGCTGCTCTTGGTCAAGGGGCCACAAGGGGGTGAGGAATTCGCCCCTGTGTGACTGGAACGTGGGCTTCAAGCAGGGGCTGTTCCGTTTGAACTTCAGGGACAACAGTGCAAATGTATTTTGTTTTAAAAAGGGGCTCAATAGAGACTGAATCTTCAATGCCAGCTGTTTGGGACTGCCCCATGGTACAGGTGTAGGTGAGATTTCAGAACCTGCCCTTTAGCTGACACTTAATGCATGCCCGGCGGTGACTTTCATTAATTCCGCATCTGGGCGGATAAAAGGGAACTGATCTTTCAGGGGTAAAGCCACAGCTCCTCGCTGCCACTGCATGCCGCAGATTGCTCCGAGGCAGCAACATTCTCGGCGGGAAGGAGTTATTAATATCAGCCCAATGTGACCCATCTTGTCCCAGAAATGCTAAATCGTCACACCTTGAAAGGGGGGGGGGGGATGAGGAATAAGCAAGACATTCTGAAACACCAGACTCCACTCCGCACCTAAACCTTGTGTCAGTATTTTTAATGAATGATACACTGGGATACAGTTCAGTTTCTCCTGTGTGGTTCCTCTCCCCCAAAAAACACCGGACCTCCTCGAATATGTTTTTTTTTTGCTGAAGTAACTAAAAGTAAACTTTATAAAACGACTCCTAATAACTTATAAAACTGTATTCTACACGTTGTACTATTAAGTGTTTCTCATATTATGCAGCTATGAATCTAGTGCAATTATTTTTAGGCAATTAGCTATGTCTGTGTTTTCGGGATAAAGCTTCCCCCAAACTGATGTGCTCACAGGGCAGGTGCTGGGCTACTGCACACTTTCCAGCTCATTTTATTTTCGGAGCACTGCTCCTTCCTCGGGTGAATCACCTGGTGAAGGAGCAGCGCTCCGAAAGCTAGTGTTTGAAACACACCTGTTGGACTTTAACCTGGTGTTGTAAGACTTCTTACTGTGCTCACCCCAGTCCAACGCCGGCATCTCCACATCATTTTTATTTTCAAACAACGTAATTTTGGTCACAGAATGGATGTTGAAGGAAGACCCTTTCGCTTTTTGGCTGCAATTTAAGAATTCTTCCAGACATTTATCAAAAAATAATAATAAAATTCCAAAAATCCTATTGCTTTTTTTCCAGGAACTTTTCATTGTAATTCTCTCTTGTTTAATGCTGTTTTCAGTTTGTTTGCTCGGTTGTATGTGAAAGTTGATGCACTGCTTCTAATGCTTGAGTAGCCACAGTATGCTCTACAAAGAATGGCTGTACCCGGGGAATTGAAAAACCTGCTTCACTTTGATCTAATAATCATGACATTGGTAGTTTCATAAATACTGTATGTACTGAAGAACAGAACAAGTTTTTTTTCCATTTAGTAGTTTGGAGAAAAGTCCTCTTTTTATTTGAAATTGTTTTCCTTGTAATTTCTGTATTATATTCTGTCTCTGGTTTTTTTGCATAAAATGCATAAGGGTTTGGGATGTAAATGGAATTTTATTCATATTTTGTCCAAATACCTCTTGTAATTTGTATCAGAATTCTTGTACAATTTTTATATTAAAGATTTATCAGTCACTGGCAGATGTGTCCCCGGCTTTTTTAAAAAAACCCAGAAAGGATGGATATTTCCAGGAGGTAACTGTCTCCCATCTGATCAGGAACCCTGAACATATTCCATTTCTTGACTTTCCTCAAAACAGATGCTGCAGTGATGTATGTCGACATGTGTTTCAGATACCTGGGCTGTAGATTGATTCCTGTGCTAAGGTGAGACTTGATGGAGACTGGCTTCAAGAAACATTCGCTATGTCGACATTGAGTTTTTTTTTGCTGGTTCCTTTCGACTATTGCTTCTCTCTCTCTCTCTCTCTCCCCCCCCCCCCCCCCATTCGCAGACACTGCCCAATATCCCATAATTCCGTTTGACAGGCCGATTTCAGTCAGCCCAGCGATGCTGAGCATATTTAGGAGAGAAAAAAGCAACAGTACTTTTGTGCACCCTCTGAAACATCTGCTTCAATGATAACGGTGGGACGTCAATCATTAAAGTCATTAACCCTCAGAACAAGTGTCAATATCCAGCACTGATCCGAAATGTACAGTAAAATAATTCCATAGCATTTGCTGGCGTTTTGATAAAAGATTATAATCTTGGTCCTGACGTTATATCATCACATGGATTTACTGAGTCCTTTAGCTGAATAAGAAGGGGAATTCTTTCTGCTCACTGCACAGACTGACTTCCAAAGCCGCGTGATAAATTCACAATCCAGCTCACTTTGCTATAAATTACAATTAATACTCGTGAAAAAGGCGGAATTGAGGAACGTGATCCCAAAATGTCAATAAGAATTCCTGAATGTCGTGTAATAAAAACCAAATTAGACTTATTCAGTCGCCATAAATGGACAGAACCATGGAATGCAATATTCACCAGACTGGCCAAAATCCTGAATTCCAACATTATTACAAACAACATTTGACAAAGTCATTGTAAACCAGCTGATCTAATAAAATACCGTGCAGAACAAGAGTATAAATATCCCACACTCTAGTCACATTAACATTTGTTCGGCCAGGCACCGAATCAAACTTGAATCTGTTTGTATTATTGGGGGGTTGCTGCTGCCAAGTGGAAGGTCACAGCGCAGTGATTACCCACCGCAATAAACGCAGGCAGTTTTTATAGCAACAATGGTTTAGCAACAGAGAGTGGCTGTTTGTGAGGACACTCACAGAATTGGCACCCACTCAGCTTGTTCCCAACTCGGGAACTTTGTGATGGAAACTGGAACGATTTCATTGGAATATTGTCTGTTCCAGAATCAATACTTGTCAGCACCTTCCTCCCTCAAAAGATTCAGTGTTTCAAGTGTTGAGGGCATTTGTTGACAGTCCGGACCCTCCTCACACCTCACTGGGACGATATCACGCCGTGTTTTCCTGGGATTATCCTGTGAGATTATGCTGTCCCTTTTTAAATCTTTCTGGCTGCCTGGTACTGCTGACTGCCCGCTCTCACCCTCCACCTTTTCTTTGTTTATTTGAATGTTCCATTCATTCCCCGATCGATTGGGGTTTGTCTACCTGACTGACTCTCTGCCCATCCCGCATGCCGCCTTTTACTGTCTGGCTCCTTTCTGCTTCCATTGCCAGTTCCAGGCTGAAGTTCAGGAAACAGGAGGAATCTTCCCCCTCCTTGGTTCTGACATTAAGACTGAGCTAAGATAAACGAAAATCAAAAGTGTATAAAATGCAGAGTGTTTACATACCAGACTGGCAGGGCATACCAACTTGATTCAATTAAAAACTGCAGGAACACAGCCATTCATAGATATTTAATTTCAGAAAATTCAATTAAATAATGTGCTCCTGAAAAACTAATTGAAAATATTTGGTCTGATTTCAAAGACGTAACATTCCTGAATAAAACAAAGTGTGATCACATTTTCTGTGTGAGTTTTGATTGATCTGACCTTTGTTTAGAGGCTTGGGTAAGGAATGATTGAGAGAAAGTGGATGTTTTTCAAACAGGTATGTATCTCGTCAACGATCCCCTCACCTTCATGGCCATAATTCCAGGTCATATTTGACCTGCTCCTCTCCACAGGGCACCAGAGACAACAGCTTCTGGAAATGACACTTTCTCCTCAACCATTACCCACAGTGATCCAGCTGTGAATGGCAATTAAAGGAATTGCTGTCCAAACCAACATTTCCAAAGCCGTTGTGCCATGCTCCAAATCAAAGTCCTGGGAGGGAAAATGTTCATAGTTTGGGAGTAACAGTCCCAATGTAAAGTTATATTTGACCATCTTTATATTGTATTAAAATATTACAACCTCAAAACAATATTGAAGTCTCTTGCCAATTTGCCAACACCAACATTGTTCTGCAGACTATCCTGTTTAAAAATTACAATTATGCAATGTGTAATTATACACTCTTTCACACACAAACACAGACACACTGACACACATATATTCTCTCACCCACACTGACACACTACACTCTCACACACTCTACACATATACATTCCCTCACACGCACTCCCAATCACACCAACACACTCACATACACACACACATGCCCAGATACACTGAAACACATGCTCTCACACACACTCATGCACACACTGACGCACACACTCACTCACACTCTCATTCTGACACCACCACAGACACTCCCTCACACAGACCCACCTTGGTACACTCATACATATGCACTCACACACAAACATATGCAGTCACACACAGATAGGCAGACACACATCCTCACCTCAACAACACACATACCCAAACGCACCGTACATGTACACACACACACCAATGCACATAAACACACCACAGCCTCACATGCACTTGCACACCAACATACTGCCACACACAGACAAAACCTGACATACATACACAGACACACACATACACCGACACACATACAGTAGCACCGTGGTTAGCACGGTTGCTTCACAGCGCCAGGGACCCGGGTTGGATTCCCAGCTTGGGTCACTGTGTGGAGTCTGCATGTTCTCCCCGTGTCTGTGTGGGTTTCCTCTGGGTGCTCCGGTTTCCTCCCACAAGTCCTGAAAGACGTGCTGTTAGGTGAATTGGACATTCTGAATTCTCCCTCTGTGCATTCGAACAGGCGCCGGAGGTGTGGCGACTAGGGGCTTATCACAGTAACTTCATTGCAAGATTATTATTATGCTCTCACACACACATCCAGACACAAATGCATGCACACACTGCCACATACATTCACACACCCAGACACACAGATACACTCACACACGGACACATGTGCCTCGTAGCAATAAATTCTATTCGGAAATATCATTCAAACACAACAATAATCAGATCAAGTCTCTGACAAGATTCCTAGCTTAAATATAGCTCCCTCATGCTGACTGTTAATTATTGCGCAAGGGAGGGATTGGTTATTATTGCTTGGTAGACTTAGGGAATCCAATGTTTATTGTTTAATTATCACTTCGTAATTGCACCTGGTACTATAAATCCGGCCATTTTTGGAACCTTCTCCCTGTGTGGGACACTCAGATTGCAGTTGTAAACTTCCAGTGTCGGTTTTTGTTTTAAGGTTTGACGGGCTTAGAGGTCGAATGGTCCAGTAATGGCCCAACAAGCCGTTTGATTGGTTGTTCGAGCTTGTTGCTCCTGGTGTGAAACAGTGATAGCAGTGGGTGCTCTGTTGATTTCAGTTGATGATAGCTCGGAGAAGAGTCAGTCGCAATTACGGAGTCGACGGCACAGAAAGAGGCCAAATGACCCAATGGGTTTAAGTTGGACTATGCCCTCGACATGAGCCTCGTCCCACCTTTATTTCACCTCACCCACCACCACATCCCTCTAATCCTTTATGCCTGATGTGTTTATCCAGCTTACCTGATATGTATCTTTACTATTCACCTCAACCACTCTCTGTGGGAGTGAGTTCCACATTCTCCCCACTCGCTGGGTAAAGACGTTTCTTTTTTTAAAAAAAATGTGTTTATTAAGAATTTTTAACAGAATTTTCAACCGTATAAACAACCCCCCCCCCCAACCCCCCACCCCCATAACAAAAAAGAAGAAAAAACTCGCATAGCAAGACATAAACATGGCAAATCAATATGATACAGAACTTTGTACATTGGACTCCTCCCGTACATATCAGTTTTCCGATTCGTTTATGTTTTTCTTGCTCAGATGCCCCCCCGGAGAACCCCCCTTCCCTGTCCCTCCCTCTTCCCCTCCCCCCCAGAAAGAGATGCCCCCCCCTCCTCTCCCCCCCCCCTCCCCCCCTGGGTTGCTGCTGCTGTCGACCGAACTCCATCTAGCGCTCCGCGAGATAGTCTAGGAGCGGTTGCCACCGCCTGGAGAACCCCTACGCAGACCCTCTCAGGGCGAACTTTGCCCTTTCCAACCTGAGAAACCCTGCCATGTCATTTATCCAGGCTTCCACACTGGGGGGCTTCGCATCTTTCCACACTAACAAGGGTAAAGACGTTTCTCCTGAATTCCACATTGTATTTTTTTTTTAAATGTTTTTATTCTCCATTTTCACATTTTCCTTCAAAATTTACACCCCACCCACAAACAGTAAACGGTAACAAATACAAAATCAATCCCCTTAACAATACCAACAATCCCATAGTCCCACCACCCCAAACAACGGCTCACCTGTCAATATATGCATCCAATTAAACAAACCCCTCCCACGGTGGCAACAAAAAACAAAGGTTAAAAGAAAAAGGAGTCCGGGACCGCCCATGGTCACCATTGACCTATAGAGTCCATCCCCCCCCCCCCTACACTCAACGCCATCCAACCTCTGAAAGAGTACCGTACATGATACCCAAGAGTTGTACACCGCCTCCTTGCCAGCTCCACCGTAAAGTCCTGGTATACACGTATACCAGCTCCAGCCCACTGAACCACCCGCTTCTGCTTGGCCCAGCTCAGGACCTTCTCCTTCACACTGTACCTACGGAAGCACAGAGTCACTACCCTTGGCAGCTCACTCGCCTTTGGTACAGGCCTCCACGACCGATGAGCCCGATCCAGTTCATATCGGGAGGGATCCTCCCCCTCCCCCAATAGATTCGCCAGCATCACGGCAAAATACTCAGTCGGCCTCGGTCCTTCAACTCCTTCGGGCAGCCCCACAATCCTCAAATTCTGTCGCCTGGATTTGTTTTCCAGGTCTTCCATTTTTCCTCGCAGATCCTTGTTAGTATCCATCACCTTCCGCATCTCTTTCCCCATCGAGGCAAGTTGATCACCGTGCTGCAATAACGTCTCCTCCACTTCCTTCAGCGCCTCCCCTTGCTCTCGCACCTCCGCCACTGCGCTCGCCACCTCCTTCCTCACCGGGGAAACCGCCTCCTCCACCAGCACACTCAAAACCTCCCTCATCTCCTTCCTCACAGTCTCCATGTATCTTGTAAACTGCCTTTCGAATTCCGCAGCCATCACCTTAGTTATTTCTTCAGCCGTACGCAATGCGGCCTCCCCTGGTGCTCCAGCCTCCATTTTCCTTGGTGACCCCGCGGTGACCTTTCCACTCCCCGACGGAGCTCCAGCTGTTTTCTTTACGGACGATTTTTTGCTCACCCTCGACATTTTTCTTCACTGTGCCTTCACTGTTTCTTCCTGCTTTTGCCGCCTCCGTGGACCCTGGGACCGGGCTTAAAGCCCCCAAAATGCCGTTGTCTCCTTGTTTGTGTGAGATGCGGAGGGAAAGGGAGACAGGTCTTAAACTCAGCCCAGTGCAGCAAACAAGGTTAGTCTCCCACGATAGCTCCACTTTCAATTAGGCAGGGGTCAGGTTGTCAATCAGTCAAGGCTCCAGCTGTGCATTTCGGCTCATCTTTGAACCTGAAGAAAAGGTTCCAACAAACAAAAACAATCGAGACAGTGGGCCAGACGACTGCAGCACATTGACAATAAACGATGTTTAGGAGAACAAATTAAGGGGGCATTTAAATATTTGTTTTGCAAGGGCGGCACGTGGCGCAGTGGTTAGCACTGGGACTTCGGCGCAGAGGACCCGGATTCGAATCCTGGCCCTGGGTCACTGTCCGTGTGGGGTTTGCACATACTTCCCATGTCTGCGTGGGTCCCATCCCTAGACCCCAAAGATGTGCAGGTTTGGTGGATTGGCCACGCTAAATTGCCCCTTAATTGGAAAAAATAAATAATTGGGTACTCTAAATTTATTTTAAAAAATATTTGTTTTGCAAAATTATGTGGGAAAATCTGCATCGTGGGTGTTAGTAGATTCCCAACAACAGCAAAAAAAAATAATTGTGAGGCCATGGAGAATTTAAACACAAGGAGCAGGATTTGTGGCAGCCAGATGCAGGGAATGCAGTGCTATCCACAATATTGAAACTGACCTTCCTCGACTAATATGTTTCGAGAAGATGGCCCACTAGCTAGTGTGATTTGGGGAAAAAAATTTGACGTAGCCCATAAGTGGGTTGAGGAATCTCGATGCACGATTAACCCCTGCTTGATGGTGATGGTGTAATCAGCACCCAAACGTTGTGCCACCTGTTACTGTTGATGTTTGTTGTGTTTAGTCCAGTGTTGACCCACAGCTGTCTGGGTACAGGCCCAACTGGGGATCAGGTACCTGTGTGACAAACACCAGTCACAGCTACTCTGCACTTCGTCAAGGCAACCTGTCCCTCAACAGCAGGTGGAGTTCTTTGTGAAAGTCTTTGAGGGAATGAAAGAGAATATTGATGGAGTAACAGGTCAGAGCGAGGGTCCTCAGGTTATCTGCTGCAGTGCGAGAGGCTTCAGTCCATGGGGGTCCTGTTGGCTCAGTTATGATGCTGAGCGAGGCCAACAGCGTGGGTTCAATTGCCGGACCGGCTGAGGTTATCCATGAAGGCCCCGCCTTCTCAAGCTTGCTCCTGGCCTGAGGTGTGCTGATCCTCAGGTTAAATCACCACCAGCCAACTCTCTCTCAAAATGGGAGAGCAGCCTCTGGTCCTCGGGGACAAGGGTGACTTTCATTTCACTCCATGGGGTAAAAAGGGGGGTGAAGAGAGGCCCTGTGACCACAGGGGCCCAGGAGGTCCTCCAGGCACTCCGTGTGAAGGGAATAGGAGATAGGTGGCCAGTGAGGTCACTTCCAGGTGTCTTCACTTCACCCTCAAACACCCACCGATTCTGCCAGCCTGATATCCACCTCTCTCGATTGCCACACACTGCCAGCTATTCAGCTGTGGTAGACACACCACCCAAACACACTCACTGACACCCCTCCCTTCCTCTCGCAGGACCAGGTGGCCCAGAATGGGCGAGAGCAGCAGCGAAGTGACGGGGCACAGGCACACCTGCATCTCCTCAACCTCTCGGAGGAAGCAGTTTCCTGCACCACGGAGCAGCAGTAACTATTGTATCCGACATCACCGAGAACATTCAATATGCCCCTGCCTCATGCACCGTCTCAAATCCCACCTCACCCTCACCCTGCCATCTGGCTGCCGATGGTGCAGCCATAAACCTCACCAATCCCTCATCCCTCACCCCAACTTTGCTCTTCTGCATTTCTCCAAGACCTGCCACTTTGCCCAGTCGGTGCAGCCTCACGTTGGGAGGGAGAGAGCAAGGGGACTATCTGAGGAAGAAGCACCATCCATTGTTTTGATACTTGGTGCCACCATCGCACATCCTCACAGGGGAGAATAGGCACATGGCGTTAGTTAACCTCAGCCTGGCAATGGTGTCTGGATCGCCCAAAGTGGAACGCCTCACCCTCCTTTGTATTAAATCCCGTCGATCAATTGCCTGTCCATTCAGCCAGCTTGTCTATGCAAGCGATTCAGAATCATCCACATTGTTTGGCACTCTTTCAAGTTCGGTATCTGCGGCAGATAATGAAATTTTACTCCATATTCCAAGATACAAGTCATTTATTTAAAACTGAAAGAATTGGTGGTCCTGGCATTGACCCATTGCCAACCAGTGTCTACTGCCAAACAACCAACTATCTACCATTACGCACTGCTTTCTGTTCTTCAACCTCCGGTTCCATTAGCCTCAATTCTGTTAATCGGGCTTTCATGTGGTAAGGAGGTGACAAAATTCAATGGCCGCTTCTTTGATGAATTGTAGCTACCTTGAACATTGCCCCAGGCTGAGGTGGAGGCAGGAGATGTGATCAGTCAACACAGCAGCTGACAACCTTCCCCCTCGCCATTCATGCTTCCCCTCTCTCCACCTCCCTGCCGAGCGTCAGGCCGAGCGAGACTGCAATTCTAATCCCGATTAGTGATAGGCTTTCTGCTGACATGACTTCAAAGTCCGCTGTGCCTCCTTGGAGAAGCCATTGTCTTCTGACACTATAACACAACGCACAGTCTCATCATCAATTCTGCAGCATGAAATGAAAGTCAAAAACACCTCACCTGAGAGTTCTGTGCTGATTCCATAATGTTCATGGGGCGTGAGAAGAAAGTGCCTGAGTAACATAGAAATATGAGTGGGCCATTCAGCCCCTCGAGGCTGTCCCACCATTCAATGAAACCGTGGCTGATCTGTGACCTAACTCCTTTGACCTCCCATTGGCCCATATCCCTTAATACCTTTGCTTAAAAAGAAATCTCAGATTTAAAATTAACATCTGATCCAGCTTCAGCTGCTGTGTGTGGGAGAGAATTCCAAACCTCGGCCACCCTCTGAGTGAAGAAGTTCTTCCTATCATCTCTGCTGAACGGTGTGGCCCTAATTTTTAGAATCTCCGCCCGTGGAAATGGTGTGGACTGGATTCTCCGTCAGATGACAACAGAATCTCAAACAGGGATCGGGCGGAGAATAGCGCATTCGTCTGAAATTGAGGCTGGTGCTGGGCGCCCAACAGAACGCCGTGCTCTGGCGCCTTGATCGTGGCGTGAGTGCGTTTCACACCCTGCAATGGACATGCAAATTGTACAGTAATGGCCGTCAGCATCTCATTCATGGGCCAGACTCGGTATTCTATGGCCTCTGTGATGCTCTGCCTCCACCAACCCTCCGGGTGTCACAGGTGGTGTGGTGCCACCATGGTCTGCCCACTGCCCATTGGATGAGCCAGGGGCCGGGTGGGGGGATTCAGAGGCACTGCGGTGTTCCAGCACCCCCTCTGTGGGAGTCACGGGTCCCAGCACCTCCTCCTCCTCCCTCGGGGTGTCCCCCAGACTATTCCCTGGGTTGGACGTGCAGCTGGAGGGAGCTGCAGGGGCTCCGCCATCACCTGGCACTGCCAGTCCCAGAGACCCACTCTCAGGTCTCCATGGTGGCCATGGAGCACAAGGACTGTGCCTACCTCCACCTGCTATACCGCAGCAGGTGTGTGGGGCGCAGCAGACAGTGCCCCAGGGTTCTCTGCACTAAAATGTTCCACCCAGGTAGGGGTCTCTGGGGTGGTGGAGGGTGTTGGAGACATCTGTGACAAGAAGTCAATGTCTCCCCAGACTGATGCTCCTGGGTGTCGCGGGGTTGCGGTGGGGTGGGGGGGTCATGGGACCCCGGACAGTCTCGTCCTGTCACCCGGTGGGTCGCAGGGTTGCAGCTGGGGACATCCCATAAATGAATTTAAAAATTTTTAAAACATCTCTCCGCCACAGACGTCAGACTAACTGGTCTGTAATTCTCCAGTTTTCCCCTTCACCCTTCTTAAATAGTGGCGTGGCATGAGCAACTTTCCAATCCAGAGGGACTGTACCTGAATCTCAGGAACTCTGGAAGATTATACTTAGGGCATTTGCAATGTGCTTCCCGACTTCCTTTAATACCCTCGAATGGAAACCATCAGGTGCTGGGGATTTGTCACTCATTCGTGCCATTAAGGGGAGACGATGGCGTAGTGATATTGTCACGGGACTAATAAACCAAAGACCCAGAGAAATGCTCTGGGGACCCAGGTTCCAATCCCAGCACAGTAGTTGGTGAAATTTGAATTCAATAAAAATCTGCAATTAAAACTCTAATGATGACCATGAAACCATTGTCGATTTTGGAAAAACCCATCTGGGTCACTAATGTCCTTTCGGGAAGGAAATCTGCCGTCCTTACCCGGTCTGGCCGACATGTGTCTCCAGACCCAATGTGGTTGACTCTTAACTGTCCTCTCATGGGCAATTAGGGATGGGCAATAAATGCTGGCCCAGCCTGCGACACCCACATCCCATGAACAAATAAAAAAAATCCTAGTTACTGATGCTGTACTTACATTAATTGTATTACCTCCCTGTCCTCTATCAACTTTAATCTTTTCAGGACTTCCAGCAAGTTATCCTCCTTTTCAACTGTAAACACTCAGGCAAAGTATTTGTTCAACATGTGTGCCATTTCCCCATTATCACTGACAATAACATTTTAACTTCTAGTGGGTCTACATTGCACGGTCGCACAGTGGTTAGCACTGTGGCTTCACAGCTCCAGGTTCCCAGGTTCGATTCCCGGTTTGGGTCACTGTCTGCGCGGAGTCTGCACGTTCTCCCCGTGTCTGCGTGGGTTTCCTCCGGGCGCTCCGGTTTCCTCCCGCAGGTCCCGAAAGACGTGCTGTTAGGTGAATTGGACATTCTGAATTCTCCATCAGTGTACCCGAACAGGTGCCGGAATGTAGCGACTAGGGGCTTTTCACAGTAACCTCATTGCAGTGTTAATGTAAGCCTACTTGTGACAATAATAAAGATTATTATTACATTGCTCTTAACTACCTGCTTTCCCTTTATATAACTAACATTCCTCCTGGTGTGCTCAACGTATATTCATCTGGGAGTCAATAAGAGAGAACATTACCTGAGAACTTGAAAATTGGCAGCCCACGGAACCCAGGGCGGGGTACTCTGATCCTGAGGCTAAGTGTTGACGCCGTCGGAAACGCCGTCGCGTTTCTCGACGACGTTAACATGGCCTCAGGTTCAGCAATTCTGGCCCCGACGGGCCAGCATGGCACTAGAGCGGCCCACGCCACTCCAGCTGCTGATCCCGGCGTGAACTGGGCGCCGTGGGGTCTGCACATGCGCAGTGGCACTGGCGCCAACCTGCTCCAGCTTTACCTTCCTCCCCCTTTAATGTTTTAAAATCAAATCTTCAAAATCGATTTACTCAAACCCAAATTCTAAATAAACATTATACACACGTGTTAGACATTTTGTAAATCGATGTATCGATTGTTCAATGAAGAGATCTTGAGGCTTGCATTTAATGTAACTAGTCGGTGTTAACCATGCACAGTTCCAAATATGATCTTGCATCGGATTCTTCCACATTCGCTGCTCCTTTCCGAGTTCTGTTCTAGACTCTGCGCTGATCAAGGACGACATATTTTACTCTGCGGATGGTGTCACTCTCCAATCCTCCATTGATCCTTTTCTCTGTTAAACACCTTACTCCACAGTGCATGCAGGTACCATCAGCACAACACAGTCTTATGTCTTGACAGCTCATTCACAGACTCGGTCTGTCACATGTGAAGGAACGATCGTGGTTCTCTGTTTCTGGTGCTTAGGCCATGTGACAATGTTCCTTCTCCTTCCAGCATCTTTTCCATCGACCATGTTATATTAGTTCTTGTGCTTTTCTATTAGTCTGACCATTTCAGCAATCTTGTTCTGCGTGCAATCTCAGTTTCCTTCTCTGCCTGAATTGTTGTTTGTCCGGCTCTCTCGGCACAACTTCCTTCAACTGGACGGCTTCATTTTCCAATCTCTTCCTTCCGTCTTCTGCATCAGCCAATCTTCTGCTTGGACCTGGGCAGGTCTTTATTTAACACATCCATTTTCTCCTCCGCCTGTGCTTTGCACTCAGCCTCCAGTAGTTGCAGTTTAGTCTGAGCCAGTTCCAGCTCCATCTCCTTTATCTAGATATTCATCTGAAAACCTGCGATGAACTGACAGCTTTAACTGGCCCATCTTTGTTAAAAAGGTTCTCTGCAACGATCACCGTCTTCAACCTGTTTCTGAATTTTTTCCTACTCAGCTTTATGTCCCAGCTGTTGCCTTCCCGATCTCTCACTCAGGCCAGAGCTGATCTGTTTGTTTGTGACGATGAAACTGTTATTCTTACTTTCTGATTCTCATTCTCAGAATGCGCAGGTTTTACTCTTAGTCCATTTGTCTCGTGTAAACGATGCTCCGTCAGCGTTACAACCTTGATTTCCAGCTCTTGGCAAGACATCTCCAGGCGACTGACATTTTACGCCAGTTTAACTCTGTTACTGAGCACATCGGAGTTCCTCCTCAAACCACTGGAGTTCTTGTTTCCGTCAGAATAACTTCTCTAGTCGAAGAGCATCACAATCATTCTTTCGTCCATCACTCTGCTTTTGCAATCATAAGATCATAAGACATAGGAACAGAATTAGGCCACTCGGCCCATCGAGTCTGCTCCGCCATTCAATCATGGCTGATATTTTTCTCATCCCCATTCTCCTGCCTTCTCCCCATAACCCCTGATCCCCTTATTAATCAAGAACCTGTCTATCTCTGTCTTAAAGACACTCAGTGATTTGGCCTCCACAGCCTTCTGCGGCAAAGAGTTCCACAGATTCACCACCCTCTGGCTGAAGAAATTCCTACTCACCTCTGTTTTAAAGGATTGTCGCTTTAGCCTGAGATTGTGTCCTCTGGTTCTAGTTTTTCCTACAAGTGGAAACATCCTCTCCGTCCACTCTATCCAGGCCTCGCAGTATCCTGTAAGTTTAAATAAGATCCCCCCTCATCCTTCTAAACTCCAACGAGTATAGGTCCAGAGTTCTCAACCGCTCCTCATACGACAAATTCTTCATTCCAGGGGTCATTCTTGTGAATCTCCTCTGGACCCTTTCCAAGGCCAGCACTTCCTTCCTTAGATACGGGGCCCAAAACTGCTCACAATACTCCAAATGGGGTCTGACCAGAGCCTTATACAGCCTCAGAAATACATCCCTGGTCTTGTATTCTAGTCATGACACGAATGCTAACATTGCATTTGCCTTCCTAACTGCCGACTGTATCCATTCAGTTTATTCGTTTCTGAGTTTCTTCCAAGGTGAATCCATTATTCCCTTCGAACAACATTTGATAACGATCTCTCCATTCTCGTGCTTTACATATTTTCAGAGAACTGACACATTCCTTTTGTGATTGAGTCAAACTCTTGTTCCACATTCAACATGTCTTCCTCCTTCTTGTTATATTTATTGGACGATTCTCCTGAATTGCTAACTTGTCCCAACAGTTGTGTTCTGTCTTTGAGGTTGTCCATCACTAAGTCCTCCTCAGCATCCTCAAACCGGACAATTTCTGCAAAATGCCAATTTCTCCGGTTCATTGAACTGGCAGTTTGATCATTCAATTGGATCTCTGGATAATTCCCAATAATGGCTCTGCTAAATGATAACACTGCTCTGGTTTCAGTGCAGGGGTCTCTCTCCCCGGACCCCCTGCAGCTTCTGTCCAGGGCGGGAAACCTGCAGTTGCTCCCTGAGGATTTTCTTCCCCTTATTCTCTGTTTAGCCTCTGAACCTATTTAGCTGTGGAAAACCTCTGCCTTCCATTTCCTCATTGTAAACCTGGACCACTGCTCCCTTCCAGCTGGGTACATCTTCTTTTACTCCAAACACTCCTGTCCTTTTTTGTTAAGTTTCTTTTTAGCTCGCGTTTTACTTCTCTTGCTCCTGAAGGCTAATCTTGCTCCATTTTCATTTTCTATATCTTTCTAAACCTCTTCAATCGCCGGCCACACCGGGTTCATTACTTTGTCTGCCGCTCAGGGTCTGACACTACCTCACCAGCTCTCTCTGAGTCCATTCACCCCACATCGGGTGGCTATCCCTCTTTTCCAAACTTCAATTAATTTGGATACTCACAGGTAGGCTGTGCCATCCAATGATCCCATCCTCATCGCCAATATGTTATGTATTGTGGCACACTCCTGGCATTGTCAAGAGATTTCAGACTTCATTGGGAACTAGAGGTGTTTATTAATACAGGGTAACTTGGTGCAGAAGGTTTCCTGCACTCACCTGCCTTAGAGCCCTTACATACTTACTACATGGCTGCTAGATGCATTCTGCCCAGGAGAGGACACTGCACTCTGGGATGATCGCTTACACCTGGTTCCCTTTGGTCCCTCAAGTCAGGTGACCCTCTTCTGCTGTACTGTCTTAAAGAAACAGTCACCACAATCACGACAATACCAATGGCACTATCGAGACAAATGTGGAAGCCATTTTGCCTCATAGTGGCTCGGTACCTGATAGTGGCAATGCAGAACCCTACTACACACCCTGCCACGTAAAGTATCATCTATATGCTAAATTCTTTGCAACAACATGTTGTAAAAACAAATCAATGAGCAAATATAAGCAGTGACACAGGGAAATATTTATTACCATTGGGTTTTCAAAGAGGATAAATTATACTTGTTGTGAGTCACTGGATTTTGATAGCAGAACATATGTTGAAAAGTTTATGTAAAAAGTAATGGCTGGCAAATATTGTCTGCTTATCATTAGGGCTGCATGGTAGCATAGTGGTTAGCATTGCTGCTTCACAGTGCCAGGGACCTGGGTTCGATTCCCAGCTTGGGTCACTGCCTGTGTGGAGTTTGCACGTTCTCCCCGTGTCTGCGTGGGTTTCCTCCGGATGCTCCGGTTTCCTCCCACAGTCCAAAGATGTGCAGGTTAGGTGGATTGGCCATGATAAATTGTCCTTAGTGTCCAAAAAGGTTGGCTTGGGTTACAGGGATAGGGTGGAGGTGTGGCCTTAAGTATGGTGCACTTGCCAAGGGTCGGTGCAGACTTAATGGGCTGAATGGTCTCCTTCTGCACTGTAAATTCTATGATTCTATTGTCTTCCCATCAGTCAGAAATGCCAATTATCTTGCATTATTACTCTTTCTAAGTCCTTCCTTTAGCACAGTTTCTGCCAGGATAGGTACAATATTGGCATTGTACCTTTTCACACATCCTAGTCAGTTCATTAAACCGAGAACATTATGTAAACGTTCGTGTATTTTGAGAAATTCTTGATTGATCTTGCATGAAAGGACCTGTTCACTTGCCTTTGTAACCAATCACATTCACTCTACATGAGAATGTGTGCACTGAACCTGTCTATTGATTAGTCACAGGCGACTGGCTCAATTTGCCTACAGTCTTAAAGAATACTGATAAGGCTCCAGTGAGAGGGGGGAGCTCGGGGGCTGTTGTACAGTCCAGTCTGCACAAGACTTATCATGTTCTTTACCTCAAAATTGATTTGCTGGAGAAACATTGCACATCTGAGGTGACCTTTGAATGAAATGTCTCTGGAAGCATTTTTGACAATTCCCAGGCCAAGAACCATTTTTGACACGCTTGTGAAAACCTAGCAATATTCCCATAAACTCTGTCCCTAAAGTGAAGCAAATGTACGAGCCCTGGTCCTCGATGATAAAGAAGGTGTTCAAACATCACATTGAAGAATTGTAACCCTCCCTTTCACCTTTATTTTGTTACCTCATAAATCCCACTTAGGAAAACATTCTGGTTGAAGTTTCTATTGACTCTCTCAGTATCCGGGTCATGTTTAATTACCTGGTGATTTACATTCTTTCGCAACACAAAATGTTTCCAGTTCAGTATCAGCTTCAATTTAGTTGATCAGTTTCAGCAGATGCTCAGAAACACAACATTACTATCTCAAAGTAAAGCGCTGACTTTTGAAACTGACCTTTGCTAAAATGGCAACCCTCACCAGCCTGTCACACATTTTTAATCTGCCTTCTCCTGAAATATTTGATTTACAAGGTGCTGTGCAGAATACTCTTTGGAACCTGTTGGTTTGATAATTGTTATGGGGGAAGATTCCCTCTGTGCTTTTCTTTTTACAGCAGAATCAGGAGTCAATTTAGAAAGAGCAGTTTGGTGATTTTGATATGCGCCGTGCTCAGAGCTGATCTTTCCGCTTACAATAGCTGTGTTGAGTTAGAAAAGGCAGGCCCTGAAGCAGCATTTAAATGAAGGAATTCTGGAGTTTTAAGCGCTGCGGTAAGTCCACAATGTACAATCTATTAATTCAAATTTGTCTTTTGAGTAATGTGCTCAATCTACACTGGCAGCCTTAAGCTAGAATTGTTTCTTTAAAGAAAAGCAGATAAAAAGCTCCAATGCTTCACACCGAGTCAAAGCCACAATTATAGCTTCAGTCTAGTGCTTAAGTTTTGTGTTCATTTCACCCAAATGATTTTTCTCCCCCTGTTCACTAGCTTATTCTGAACTGCCCACAAAGCGAGAGGACAATAAATCTTAGTCAAGGAATCAGTGTGGGGTGAATAACTGGCATTGACGCTGATTCCCTACAAAAACTCATTTCTGGTAATGTGAGACCAGCTGAGGATGGTCATGTCAACTTATTAGACTTTTTACTTTCCAGTATTGATCCTGTTCTACACCAGTGCGAGCCAGATTGCTGGCTAATGCTATTGACTAACTATCAGACTTCCCCCAGAAGTGTAGAGGTTTGCAGCTCTTTCGGAACCACAGAAACCCATCAATGGACAATGATAGAGAGGATTGAAAGCTGCAAGATCAGCACTCAGCCTGTCCCTCAGAGCTGAAAACATTAAAACCAAGATTGTCCTTATGATCCTTGTTTTAAATTTCAGATGACTGGCATGCAATACAGTTACTACTTACATCGTTCTTATTATCAATTGTCTTTGGTCAATTGCTAACTATTTTCCACTCTTAATTAACCCTCAATGTGAATAATATCAGTTTTAATATCAATTCATATCAATTTTTTAAAATTCATTTACGGGATGTGGGCGTCGCAGGCTGGGCCAGCATTTATTGACCATCTAGTTGCCCTTGAGAAGGTGGTGGTGACTGCCTTCTTGAACCGCTGCATTCCCTGAGGTGTAGGTACACCCACTGTGCAGTTGGGGAGGGAGTTCCAGGATTTTGACCCAGCGACAGTGAAGGAGTGGCGGTATATTTCCAAGTCAGGATGGTGAGTGACTTCAAGGGGAACTTACAGGTGGTGGAGTTCCTAGGTATCTGCTGCTCTTGTTCTTCTGGGTGCTAGTGGGTTTGGAAGGTGCTGCCTAAGGAACCTTGGTGAGTTACTGTAGAGAGTACACACGGCTGCCACTGTTCGTTGGTGGTGGAGGGAGGGAGCGTTTGTGGAAGGAGGAGCAATCAATCAAGTCCTGGATGGTATCGAGCTTCTTGAGTGTTGTTGGAGCTGCACTCATCCAGGCAAGTGGAGAGTATTCCATTACACTCCTGACTTGTGCCTTGCAGATGATGGACAGGCTTTGGGGGGGTCAGGAATTGAGTTACTCTCCGCAGGATTCCTAATATTTGACCTACTCTGGTAGCCACAGTATTTTTTTAAAAAATTGTTTTTATTCTCCTCCTCCTTCACATTTTCTCCCAAATTTACACCCAACAATAAACAATAATCAGTAACGAATGTAATGCCAATCCCCATATCAATAACAACAATCCCATCCTCCCACCTGTTGCTCTTATTAGCCTTAGTTTTATTAGCTCTAATTCTGTCACCTTTGCTCACGAGTCACCAGGTATCTTTCTGATACCGCCACGTGGTTCAAGCTCAAGTAATGATTAATAATGCAGCACACCACTTAGTAAAAGTTAAATCAACGATCATTTATTATATACAGCAATAAATACTTATACAATAATCCTACTTCTAGACTACTACCTACCACTAAAGGCCAATACGTAACTTTGGAGATGGCCCACCAGGTCAGGGAAACGAATGGTCTATCGAATTGGGTCCGGCCTGCGGGATTCAAAAAGGCTGGTACGAGTCGATAGTCTGGAACACCTCTCTGGTAGCGATCGCTGGAGTAAGACTTACTTGTTCTTTCGTCGAAGGGTCTCGAAGGTTGCGAGTCGGAGAAGAAAGGTCGATCTGAACTTGGCCCCTATTTTTATAGTTCCCAGGGGCTTCCCGCCTCTCGGGGCGGACCTTGACCCTGGTTCCAAGTGATTGGACTTGGTCCCAATTATTTGGTTCGATATGCTCCAATACTGGAGCGATTCCTTGATCGGGGGGTGGTCGTTTACCTTTCTTTGTGTCAGCCCCTGCTGGCGCCGAAAGGTCTGGATCGGCTTTATGTTGCTAATCTGTAGCAATTGTTCCCGGGGATGGCTGCTTAATATGCAGATGGCTGGGTTGTTGTGATGTTGATGGCTGCAGGTATCGGTCTGTCTGGATTCCCCAGAGCCGAATACACTGTTTTACCTGCAGCCGTCCTTTTAGTCCTGTTGATGGCTGTTGATGTTGATGGCTGCAGGTATCGGTCTGGGCCGACTTCCCCAGAGCCGAATACACTGTTTTGCCTGCAGCTGTCCGTTTGAGTCCTGTTGGCTGATTTTCCCATCAGCCTCTTTCGTTCGCCATTTTAGATCGGGGTTTGACCATTTTGCTCGGGAATCAGACATTTTAGGTGGCTACACACCAAACCCCAAACATTGGCCCACATGTTAACGTAAACAAATGACAGAAAGGAATCAGGAATCACCCATAGTCCCCATTAACACACACCGCCCCTTCCCTCCCCCCAACACCTACCCCATTAGTGTTCGATGTGATCCAATTCACAAAAGCGCACAATGAATAACGCCCATGAATTGTAGAACCCCTCCATCCTTCCCCTCAGTTCAAATTTGACCTTTTCAAGCATCGAGAATTCCAGCAGGTCCCCCCGCCACACCAGGGCACAGGGTGGAGAGGCTGCTCTCCACCCTAACGGGATCCGCCTTCGGGGGATCAACAAGGCGAAGGCTACAACTTCTGCCTCCGCGCCCATTTCCAACCCCGGCTGGTCCGACACCCCGAATATGGCCTCCCAAGAGCCTGGGTCCAGTTTCACGTGCACCACTTTAGAGATTACCCTAAACACCTCCTTCCAGCCATCCTCCAGCTTTGGACAGGACCAAAACATATGAACGTGGTTTGCGCACCCCCCCACCCCCCCCCCCCTCCCCACCCCCCGCAACATTCACACACATCTTTACCCCCTCAAAGAGCCGGCTCATCCTCGCCCTTGTAAGGTGCGCTCTATACATCACCTTCAGCTGTATCAGCCCCAACCTCGCGCACGAGGTGGAGGCGTTCACCCTCCGGAGCACCTCACACCAGAACCCCTCCTCCATACCCTCTCCCAACTCTTCCTCCCACTTTGCCTTGATCCCTTCTAGTGGCGCCTTCTTCTCCTCCAAAATTAGCCCCGTAAACCGCCAGTACTACCCCCTTCTCCAGTCCCCCTGTCGTCAGCACCTCCTCCAGCAATGTGGAGGCCGGCTCTGCTGGGAAGCTCTGTACCTCCTTTCTGGCAAAGTCTCGAACCTGCATGTATCTAAGTATTTCCCCCTGCTCCAGCCCATACTTCGCTCTCAGCTCCTTCAATCTGCAAAACAACCCCCAAGATACAAATCTTTCAGTTTCCTAATTCCTTTCTCCGCCCATCTCCGAAAATGTCCATCCCACTTCCCTGGCTCAAATCTATGGTTCCCCCGAATCGGCATTTCCCTTGACCCTGCCCCCAACCCGAAGTTCTGTCGAAACGGCCTCCAAATTCTCAACAAAGCTATTACTACCGGATTCCCTGAGTATCTCTCCGGGGCCGTCGGGAGCGGCGCAGTTGCTAGCACCTTCAATCCTGACCCCCTGCCCAAACTCTCCTCCATTCTGACCCATTGGGAGTCAACCCCTCTGACCCAGCTCCGCACCTTCTCCACATTCGCCGCCCAGTAATAATACATCAGGTTCGGAAGATCCAAACCCCCTGCCTGCCTTCCTCTCTGTAGTTGCAACTTTTAAATTCTGGCCACCTTCCCTGCCCAAGTGAACGAAGTAATCATCCCTTCAATCTCTCTAAAAAATTCCTTTGGAAAATCGGCAGACATTGAAAAATAAACAGGAATCGCGGCAGTACATTCATTTTAGCCACCTGTACCCGACCCGCTGGTGGCCACAGTGTTGATGTGGCTAGTCCAATTCAGTTTCTGATCAATGGTAGCCACAGGATGTTGATGGTGGGGGATTCAGCGATGGTAATGCCATTGAATGTCAAGGAGGGGTGGTTAGATCCTCGCTTGTAGGAGTTGGTCATTGCCTGGCACTTGTGTGGCATAAATGTAACTTGCCATTGTCAGCCCAAGTGGATATTGTCCAGATAATGAAGTCAGGAGCTGAGTGACCCTGTCGGAACCCAAACTGAGCGTCCGTGAGCAGGTTATTGCTGAGTAAGTGCCGCTTGATAGCTCTGTTGATGACTCCTCCCATCACTTTGCTGATGATGGAGAGGAGACTGACAGGGCGGTAATTGGCGGGGTTGGATTTGTCCTGTTTCTTGTGTACAGGACACACCTGGGCAATTTTCCACATTGCCGGGTAGATGCCAGTGTTGTAGCTGTACTGGAACAGCTTGGCTAGGGGTGCGGCAAGTTCTGGAGCACAAGTCTTCAGTACTATTGCTGGAATATTGTCAGGGCCCAGAGCCTTTGCAGCATCCAGTGCCTTCAGCCATTTCTTGATATCACGGGGAGTGAATCGTATTGGCTGAAGACTGACATCTGTGATGTTGGGGACCGCCGGAGGAGACCGAGACGGATCATCCACTCGGCACTTCTGGCTGAAGATTGTTGCGAATGCCTCAGCCTGGTCTTTTGCACAGATGTGCTGGGCTCCTCCATCATTGAGGATGGGGATATTTGTGTAGCCTCCTCCTCCAATGATGTGGCAGGACTGCAGAGCTTAGGTCTGATGTGTTCGCTGATGTGGAATCGCTTAGCTCTGTCTGTTACTTGCCGGTTTTGCTGTTTGCCACACAAGTAGTCCTGTGTTGTAGCTTCACCAGGTTGACACCTCATTTTTCGGTCAGCCTGATGTTGCTCCTGGCACGCTCTCCTGCGCTCTTCACTGAACCAGGGTTGATCCCCTGGCTGGGGGGTAATGGGGGAGTGGGGGATATCCCGGGCCGTGAGGTTGCAGGTTGTGGTTGATACAATTCTGTTGCTGATCGCCCACAGTGCCTCACGGACACCTTGGAAGAACAGAGTGGATGGTAAGGGAGGTGGTGTAGCTCTGTTATTTAAGGATGACATCCGGGCAATAGTAAGGGATGGCATCGGTGCTATGGAGGATAAGGTTGAATCCATTTGGGTGGAAATCAGGAATAGTAAGGCGAAAAAGTCACTGATAGGAGTAGTCTATAGGCCACCAAATAGTAACATTATAATGGGGCAGGCTATAAACAAAGAAATAATGGATGCATGTAGAAATGGTACAGCAGTTATCATGGGGGATTTTAATTTACATGGCGATTGGTTTAACCAGGTCTGTCAAGGCAGCCTTGAGGAGGAGTTCATAGAATTTATCCACGATAGTTTCCGAGAACAGTATGTAATGGAACCTACGAGGGAACAAGCAGTCCTAGATCTGGTCCTGTGTAATGAGACAGGATTGATTCATGATCCCATAGTTAAGGATCCTCTCGGAAGGAGCGATCACAATATGGTGGAATTTAAAATACAGATGGAGGGGGAGAAGGTAAAATAAAACACTAATGAAAACATGAAATGAAAATCGCTTATTGTCACAAGTAGACTTCAATTAAGTTACTGTGAAAAGCCCTTAGTCGCCACATTCTGGTGCCTGTTCGGGGAGGCTGGTACGGGAATTGAACTGTGCTGCTGGCCTGCCTTGGTCTGCTTTAAAAGCTAGCTATGTAGCCCAGTGTGCTAAACTAGCCCCTTGTGTTTTGTGCTTAAACAAAGGAGATTACAATAAGATGAGAGAAGTACTAGCTGAGGTAGACTGGGAGCAAAGACTTTATGGTGAAACAGTTGAGGAACAGTGGAGAACCTTCCAAGTGATTTTTCACAGTGCTCAGAAAAGGTTTATACCACCAAAAAGGAAGGACGGTAGAAAGAGGGAAAATCGACCGTGGATATCTAAGGAAATAAGGGAGAGTATCAAATTGAAGGAAAAAGCATACAAAGTGGCAAAGATTAGTGGGAGACTAGAGGACTGGGAAATCTTTAGGGGGCAACAGAAAGCTACTAAAAAAGCTATAAAGAAGAGTAAGATAGATTATGAAAGTAAACTTGCTCAGAAGATAAAAACAGATAGTAAAAGTTTCTACAAATATATAAAACAAGAGTGGCTCAGGTAAATATTGGTCCTTTAGAGGATGAGAAGGGAGATTTAATAATGGGAGATGAGAAAATGGCTGAGGAACTGAACAGGTTTTTTGGGTCGGTCTTCACAGTGGAAGACATAAATAACATGCCAGGGACTGATAGAAATGAGGCTATGACAGGTGAGGACCTTGAGAGGATTGTTATCACCAAGGAGGTAGTGATGGGCAAGCTAATGGGGCTAAAGGTAGACAAGTCTCCTGGACCTGATGGAATGCATCCCAGAGTGCTAAAAGCGATGGCTAGGGAAATTGCAAATGCACTAGTGATAATTTACCAAAATTCACTAGACTCTGGGGTGGTCCCGGCGGATTGGAAATTAGCAAACGTGACACTACTGTTTAAAAAAGGAGGTAGGCAGAAAGCGGGTAATTATAGGCCAGTGAGCTTAACTTCGGTAATAAGGAAGATGCTGGAATCTATCATCAAGGAAGAAATAGCGAGTCATCTGGATGGAAATTGTCCCATTGGGTAGACGCAGCATGGGTTCATAAAGGGCAGGTCATGCCTAACTAATTTAGTGGAATTCTTTGAGGACATTACCAGTGCAGTAGATAACGGGGAGCCAATGGATGTGGTATATCTGGATTTTGAGAAAGCCTTTGACAAGGTGCCACACAAAAGGTTACTGCATAAGATAAAGATGCATGGCATTAAGGGGAAAGTAGTAGCATGGATAGAAGATTGGTTAATTAACAGAAAGCAAAGAGTGGGGATTAATGGGTGTTTCTCTGGTTGGCAATCAGTAGCTAGTGGTGTCCTTCAGGGATCAGTGTTGGGCCCACAATTGTTCACAATTTACATAGATGATTTGGAGTTGGGGACCAAGCGCAATGTGTCCAAGTTTGCAGACGACACTAAGATGAGTGGTAAAGCAAAAAGCGCAGAGGATACTGGATGTCTGCAGAGGGATTTGGATAGGATAAGTGAATGGGCTAGGGTGTGGCAGATGGAATACAATGTTGTCAAATGTGAGGTTATCCATTTTGGTAGGAATAACAGCAAAAGGGATTATTATTTAAATGATAAAATATTAAAACATGCTGCTGTGCAGAGAGACCTGGGTATGCTAGTGCATGAGCCACAAAAAGTTGGTTTACAGGTGTAACAGGTGATTAGGAAGGCAAATGGAATTTTGTCCTTCATTGCTAGAGGGAGGTTATGCTGCAATTGTATAAGGTGTTAGTGAGGCCACACCTGGAGTATTGTGTTCAGTTTTGGTCTCCTTACTTGAGAAAGGATGTACTGGCACTGGAGGGTGTGCAGAGGAGATTCACTAGGTTAATCCCAGATCTGAAGGGGTTGGATTATGAGGAGAGGTTGAGTAGACTGGGACTGTACTTGTTGGAATTTAGAAGGATGAGGGGGGATCTTATAGAAACATATAAAATTATGAAGGAAATAGATAGGATAGATGCGGGCAGGTTGTTTCCACTGGCGGGTGAAAGCAGGACAAGGGGGCATAGCCTCAAAATAAGGGAAAGTAGATTTAGGACTGAGTTTAGGAGGAACTTCTTCACCCAAAGCGTTGTGAATCTATGGAATTCCTTTCCCAGTGAAGCAGTAGAGGCTCCTTCATTAAATGTTTTTAAGATAAAGATAGATAGTTTTTTTGAAAAATAAAGGGATTAAGGGTTATGGTGTTCGGGTCGGAAAGTGGAGCTGAGTCCACAAAAGATCAGCCATGATCTCATTGAATGGTGGAGCAGGCTCGAGGGGCCAGATGGCCTACTCCTGCTCCTAGTTCTTATGTTCCTATGCCAAGTCTTGAGTTGCGGACCGAACTGGAATGTAGGTGGAAGAGAAGGTTTTTTTAGTCCCTGGAGTCAGTTACGTTCAGTAAAATTATGCCTGTTCTGTATCCTAACTACATCCCCTGCCTTGGGTTCTACATTCCTTAATACAATGAAAAAATTCAGATTTAAAAGTATTACAACAACAACTTATATTCATACAGTGACTTTAATGAAATGAAGGGCCCCCAGGGGCTTCACAGGAGCTTTATAAAACAAAGTGTGATACCCAGCCAAAACAGGTGATTTGGGTAAAACGGACATAAACTTGGTCAAAGGGCTAAGTGTTTTAACGAAGGAAAGCCAGGTGTCGAGGTGCAGGCTGGGAATTTGGGTCAAAGGCCGCGTTCATTTACAATGAACAATTATAATTGAGAACGCTGTCACAGTTTTGAGGTCCACAATATTCGATTTGGGACAGCGTCATTAACTTTACGGTAAAATGAAATGAACCATGTGACGTGGCATGGTAGCACAGTGGTTAGCATTGTTGCTTCACAGCGCCAGGATCCCGGGTTCGATACCCGGCTTGGGCCACTGTCTGTGCAGAGTCTGCACGTTCTCCCCGTGTCTGTGTGGGTTTCCTCCGGGTGCTCCGGTTTCCTCCCACAAGCCCCGAAAGCCGTGCAGTTAGGTGAATTGGATATGCTAAATTACCCTTAGGTTAGGTGGGGTTACTGGGTTACGGGTGTGGGCTTGGGTGGGGTGCTATTTCCAGGGGCCGGAGCGGACTCGATGGGCCGAATGGCCTCCTTCTGCACTTTAAATTCTATGATTCTATGATTCTGAATTCTCCCTCCGGGTAGACGAACAGGCGGCAGAATGTGGCGACTAGGGGCTTTCCGTAGTAACTTCATTGCAGCGTTATTTTAAGCCTCCTTTTGACAATAATAAAGATTATTATTATTGTTATTGTTTTGAAGTCTGCCCGATAGTAAACTTGGGTGGTTTGATTGTTGCAGATCAAAGGAAGGCTTGGATTATCTTACTGAGTAGATGATGCAAGGTAATTACAACTAGAGACAATGGCCTTTGCGCTGATAATGGATAGACGATGACCACGATTTAATGGACACACCCTTGGATAACATGGTCAGGTTCAGTCTGAACCTGACACTCTGACATATTTAGGGAAAATTCCACTTTATGAGTCTCCAAAGTACCAGAATGTTGAGAAATTTGGTTTGTAAACAGTTGTGCTTTAAACTGTACAGTTTGGCTCTCAAGTGTAACTAATTAGTATTTCTACCGAGTTTGTCGACAGGAATGTGGGTGGGAGCTTGTGCTCAGATTAAAAAGACCAAATTTGTAGGGAGCTAAAACAAGGATGGAAGATTTGCCTAGCTTTAACTAGAGGAAGAAGCCTTCAGAGAAACTCAGACCATGAAAGACAGTTCTCGAGTTAAAATTTTCCAGGCTGAGAAAGAACAAGAACATAAAAAAACCCTTGGAAGCTAAGAATCATTTTAGACTGATTCCGGGAGAATTGAATGTCAATTGAAAGGATAGTGTAATATAAAACTGTAAAGTGTGTTTTCTCGGTTGTGCTAAAAATAAGAAGGAAGTGGGGGCATTTTGTTCTGTGGCTTAAAGTATAAGTTCCTACAAAGATAATGTTTAGTCATTAGTGCTTTTAGTCTTTTCTACAGTAACTGTCTTAAAATGTGAACTCTTCTTTTTTTTCATTCTTTCAGCTATTAACTGGAAGTTTGGCTTTCTTTTTCAAGTAAGAAGTCTTACAACAGCAGGTTTCAGTCCAACAGGTTTGTTTTGAATCACTAGCTTTTGGACCACAGCTCCTTCCTCAGATGCAACCCCAGTCCAACGCCGGCATCTCCACATCATTTCTTTTTCAAAGTTTTCAGTCTTCATGGGGATTGTAAGAATGCAGAAGAGGCCAGAGTTAGAGCAGCACAGATAGCATTGGAGGGTTATGTGTTGGAGGAGATTACAGAGATAGGGAGGTTCAAAGTCAAGAGGGGTTTTGTAAACAGGAATGACAATTTTAAAATCAAGACCGGGAGCCAACGTGGGTAGTGAACACAGGGCTGATAGGGCAATGGAACCTCTTGTGAGTTAAGTCACAGGCAGCAGATCTTTGGATGACCTTAAGTTTACAGAGGGTAGAATGTGGGAAACCAGCCAGCTATATGTTGGAATAGTTGTGTCCAGAGATAATGGAGGCGTGAATAGGGGTTTCAACATCAGATGAGCTGAGGCAGGAACAAAGTTTAGCAAAGTTTAGTCAAGGACAGTATTAAGGTGGCAGAAAGGACGTTTGATGAGGACTCGTCAATTGAGGTAGTATGGGCTGAGGTTAGAAACAGGAAAGGAGAGGTCACCCTGTTAGGGGTTTTCTATAGGCCTCCGAAAAGTTCCAGGATGTAGAGGAGAGGATTGCAAAGATGATTCTGGATAGGAGCGAAAGTAACAGTGTAGTTGTTATGGGGGACTTTAACTTTCCAAATATTGACTGGAAACGCTATAGTTCGAGTACTTTAGATGGGTCCGTTTTTGTCCAATGTGTGCAGGAGGGTTTCCTGACACAGTATGTAGATAGGCCAACGAGAGGCGAGGCTGTATTGGATTTGGTACTGGGTAAGGAACCAGGACAGGTGTTAGATTTGGAGGTAGGTGAGCACTTTAGTGATAGTGACCACAATTTGATTACGTTTACTTTAGTGATGGAAAGGGATAGGTATATATCGCAGGGCAAGAGTTATATCTGGGGGAAAGGCAATTATGATGCGATAAGGCAAGACTTAGGATGCATCGGATGGAGAGAAAAACTGCAGGGGATGGGCACAATGGAAATGTGGAGCTTGTTCAAGGAATAGCTACTGCCTGTCCTTGATACGTATGTACCTGTCAGGCAGGGAGGAAGTGGTCG
The DNA here is from genome assembly GCF_047496885.1 of Scyliorhinus torazame. Lineage (NCBI taxonomy): Eukaryota > Metazoa > Chordata > Chondrichthyes > Carcharhiniformes > Scyliorhinidae > Scyliorhinus > Scyliorhinus torazame. The sequence continues at coordinate 270,586,339 of NC_092715.1, read as the reverse complement.
AGCAAGGGAACTGTGGTTTACTAAGGCAGTCGAAACACTTGTCAAGAGGAAGAAGGAGGCTTATGTAAAGATGAGACATGAAGGTTCAGTAAGGGCGCTCGAGAGTTACAAGCTAGCTAGGAAGGACCTAAAGAGAGAGCGAAGAAGAGCCAGGCGGGGACATGAGAAGTCTTTGGCAGGTAGGATCAAGGATAACCCTAAAGCTTTCTATAGATATGTCAGGAATAAAAGAATGACTAGGGTAAGAGTAGGGCCAGTCAAGGACAGTAGTGGGAAGTTGTGCTTGGAGTCCGAGGAGATAGGAGAGGTGTTAAATGAATATTTTCCGTCAGTATTCACACAGGAAAAAGACAATGATGTCGAGGAGAATACTGAGATTCAGGCTATTAGACTAGAAGGGCTTGAGGTTCATAAGGAGGAGGTGTTAGCAATTCTGGAAAGGGTGAAAATAGATAAGTCCCCTGGGTTGGATGGGATTTATCCTAGGATTCTCTGGGGAGCTAGGGAGGAGATTGCTGAGCCTTTGGCTTTGATCTTTAAGTCATCTTTGTCAACAGGAATAGTGCCAGAAGACTGGAGGATAGCAAATGTTGTCCCCTTGTTCAAGAAGGGGAGTAGAGACAACCACGGTAACTATAGACCAGTGAGCCTTACTTCTGTTGTGGGCAAAATCTTGGAAAGGTTTATAAGAGATAGGGTGTATAATCATTTGGAAAGGAATAATTTGATTAGACATAGTCAACATGGTTTCATGAAGGGTAGGTCGTGCCTCACAAACCTTATTGAGTTCTTTGAGAAGGTGACCAAACAGGTGGATGAGGGTAAAGCAGTTGATGTGGTGTATATGGATTTCAGTAAAGCGTTTGATAAGGTTCCCCATGGTAGGCTACTGCAGAAATTACGGAAGCATGGGATTCAGGGAGATTTAGCAGTTTGGATCAGAAATTGGCTAGCTGGAAGAAGACAAAGGGTGGTGGTTGATGGGAAATGTTTAGACTGGAGTCCAGTTACTAGTGGTGTACCACAAGGATCTGTTTTGGGGCCACTGCTGTTTATCATTTTTATAAATGACCTGGAGGATGGCGTAGAAGGATGGGTGAGTAAATTTGCAGATGACACTAAAGTCAGTGGTGTTGTGGACAGTGCGGAAGGATGTTACAAGTTACAGAGGGACATAGATAAGCTGCAGCGCTGGGCTGAGAGGTGGCAAATGGAGTTTAATGCAGAAAATTGTGAGGTGATTCATTTTGGAAGGAATAACAGGAAGACAGAGTACTGGGCTAATGGTAAGATTCTTGGCAGTGTGGATGAGCAGAGAGATCTCGGGATCCCTGAAAGTTGCCACTAAGATTGAGAGGGTTGTTAAGAAGGCGTACAGTGTGTTAGCTTTTATTGGGAGAGGGATTGAGTTTCGGAGCAAGGAGGTCATGTTGCAGCTGTACAAAACTCTGGTGCGACCGCATTTGGAGTATTGCATGCAATTCTGGTCACCACATTATAGGAAGAATGTGGAAGCATTGGAAAGGGTGCAGAGGAGATTTACCAGAATGTTGCCTGGTATGGAGGGAAGATCTTATGAGGAAAGGCTGAGGGACTTGAGGCTGTTTTCGTTAGAGAGAAGAAGGTTAAGAGGTGACTTAATTGAGGCATGCAAGATGATCAGAGGATTGGATAGGGTGGACAGTGAGAGCCTTTTTCCTTGGATGGTGATGTCTAGCACAAGGGGACATAGCTTTAAATTGAGGGGAGATAGATATAAGACAGATATCAGCAGTAGGTTCTTTACTCAGAGAGTAATGCCCTGCCTGCAACAGTAGTGGACTCGCCAACACTAAGGGTTTTCCAATGGTCATTGGATAGACATATGGACGATAAGGGAATAGTGTAGGTGGGCTTTAGAGTGGTTTCACAGGTCGGCGCAACATCGAGGGCTGAAGGGCCTGTACTGCGCTGTAATGTTCTATGTTCTATGTTCTACAGAGGTAGAAATAGGCGATCTTAGTAAAGTCATGGATGTGAGGTCAAAAGCTCATCTCAGGATATAATGTGAACAGATTGGCTTGATCTAAGACTGTTACATAGAACATACAGTGCAGAAGGAGGCCATTCGGCCCATCGAGTCTGCACCGACCCACTTAAGCCCTCACTTCCACCCCATCCCCTCAACCCAATAGCCCCTCCTCACCTTTTTGGCCACTAAGGGCAATTTATCATGGCCAATCCACCTAGCCTGCACATCTTTGGACTTTGGACTGTGGGAGGAGACCAGAGCACCCGGAGGAAACCCACGCAGACACGGGGAGAACGTGCAGGCTCCGCACAGACAGTGACCCAGTGGGGAATCGAACCTGGGACCCTGGAGCTGTGAAGCCACAGTGCTAGCCACTGTGCTACCGTGCTACCAGTGGTTAGGGAACAGAGCTTGCCTAACAAAAATCTCTTACATTTAATTTTGGTATATTCAATTGTAGTAACCTAGCAAGGCCTAGATTTAGACCCGATTAAATTGGATATCCGATATTAAAGAATTGGACATTTTAAAATCGTACTGCAGTCAAATCTCAGGCAGGCTGTTGGAATTCAGACTTTACCAAAGTCAAATACACAACCAACAGCCAAGCTGGCAGAACATGTCTGGGTGTGTCCCATCAATCACCCATCAAAGATCATCGCACTCTAATGAGACCCAGCAGGAGGACATCACACCCCATTGAAATGCACCGGCCTATTGTCCGTAGCCCAGATTGAGCCAGACTTTCTGTCACCTAGAGTTCCTGCCGTTACCTTATATGTCCACAGGTCACATGTAAGCAGCACCATGGAGATGGACACCTGGAAGCGGGGCCCAGAGTCCTGTCAGGCAGACATCAAGAAACCCACTGGGTGTTGGGACCCCCTCCGAAGACCTCATTGGCCAGAAGCTAGAGAAGTTTCTGAAAAGGCGGGGAGAGAGGGGGATAAAGGTACGCATCTCAGACGCAAAGACCCGGTGTGCGACGTGACCTTGACCAGACCAGAAGGGAGGAAGGAAGGGAGAGACCGCCAGCGAGAACCACCTTTGTGAAGACGGGCCAGAGCAATTCCAGCGATCAGAACCACAGCCTGCCAAGCCACCTCTGCGGGTAGTATACTTGAATCTGGGGTCTCCTCTTGTTTTATGTGGGGAATTTAAGGGTGAATAGTATTATTATAAATAAACTTATTGAACTTTTACTTGTGTTTGTCCTTTCTCCATCTTGCAACTAAGGGCACCTTGATTGATATGCCGGTCAAAGTATCTGATATTTAGCAGATACAACACAATTCACCCCAGTGTCAAAAACGTTTTCAGGGGGAAAAGACCCTTTAAGTCCTTTTAGCCATTTCTAGGCATTTTCTGGGAGCATAGTGAAACAAAATTTGACAATATTAGGATAGGTGACCTAAAATCTGCTTAAAGACGTAGGTTTTAAGAAGTATCTTAAAGAGGGAGTGTGTGTGTGTGTATGAGGGAGAGGTGTAGAAGGGATCTCCAAAACTTAAAGGAACTCAGATGTTGAAGTTATGGCCGCCAGTGATGGAGTGATGAAAACCAAGGATGTGCATGAGGCCAGAATTGGAGGAACACTGAGATCTCGAAGGGTTGTGCGGCAGGACGAAGATACAGAGATGGTTGCACTCTCAACACTGATGAGAGCTTTGTGGATTTGAGAGTCAGGATTTAGGGGTACAAACTGGGCTAAGACTCTAGTGAAACACTGAGCTAATGCTGCACTATTCAACGAATGATTCATCAATTGAGCCATTTAACCAGACTGTCAGTGACCCGGATATTATTAACCAGACTGTCAGTGACCCGGATATTATTAACCAGACTGCCAGTGACCCGGATATTATTAGCCAGACTGTCAGTGACCCGGATATTATTAGCCAGACTGTCAGTGACCCGGATATTATTAGCCAGACTGTCAGTAACCCGGATATTATTAGCCAGACTGTCAGTGACCCGGATATTATTAGCCAGACTGTCAGTGACCCGGATATTATTAGCCAGACTGTCAGTGGCACGGATATTATTTTTCCCTCAACTGACACTACCTATAAACCTATTCAACTCATGGCTGTTTGTGAGGTGTTGTCTGTACAACAATCCCTGCACTCCACAGGTCATTCATTGTGTAAAGTCTTTTCAGTGTGAACAGTGCTATATGAACATAAGGATGATTATTACTATCTCCATGACAATGACTGGCATGTTGTTAGGGAAGATCTAGGTGCTGTCCCCATAGGTGACAGCTTTCATCAGGAAATGATGCATCCTTAGTTAGCAAAAAGAAAATCGCAACCTTTGAGATTCAATTCTCACTAATGATGGGTGAGATCAAACAACTCCTCCCCTTAATAACGTCATGAGTTAGAGTCTTTCTCCAATCAGCATGGCCCTTTCTTGAGCTGACTGTTGCCACGTTCATACTGCTTACAGACAAATGAGAGTGTCTTGAAGCTGCTCTCCTTATATTTTCTGCGGAGGGGTGATTCGCAGGAGTGCTGGGCTGAGTCGATAAGTGTTTCATTTCCCTTTTTTCCTGAGCCCATCGTTGGGACGTGAGTCCCAGCTCTCCGGGAAGTTGAGTCTCGGAGCAGACCAGGAAGCTGGCCCATCACCATCATTCTTTGTCACACTGCATGTTCTCGCCACTCCCGACACGAGCAATACTGTACGGCCACATCATCATTAAAGCAGAGGGCACAGGTCTCAGAGACATTCATCGCATGACTGTGCGCTAAAGGTCTGTGCTTGGCACAATAAGAGACAAAACAAACAAGTTGAAAAACAGGTAAATACCCTGACATGCTAAATGCATCCTGCTTAATGTTTAATAATTAAGACCGATAAAATATTTTTTTTATTTGTCAATGCCCTGACAAGAATATTTATCAAATGCAGCAGACAGATTCTTAACCTTTTACCTTAAGCTTTGACTAAGTAACTAAATAAATAATCTTTATTGTCCCAAGTAGGCTTACATTAACACTGCAATGAAGTTACTGTGAAAAGCTCATAGCCGCTACATTCCGGCACCTGTTCGGATACACAGAGGGAGAATTCTGAATTCTGTCTGAATTCTGTCTGAATTTACCATCTACTCTTGGCCCAGAAACAAAGAGCAAATTTGCCCGACCATAAGACATAGGAGCAGAATTAGGAAATTCGGCCCATCGAGTCTGCTCCGCCATTCAATCATGGCTGATATTTTCTCATCCCCATTCTCCTGCCTTCTCCCCATAACCCCTGATCCCCTATTAATCAAGAACCTATCTATCTCTGTCTTAAAGACACTCAGTGATTTGGCCTCCACAGCCTTCAGCGGCAAAGAGTTCCACAGATTCACCACCCTCTGGCTGAAGAAATTCCTCCAGATTGTCATCGATTAGTATTAACCCTCTTCCCCTGTTGGACATGATTGAATGAATTAACTCCTTATAATTGATCAAAGAAGAAGCCGGGCAAAAGTGTGGCCTAAAATTATTTATTATTCCTAGAATCTTAGTTAACAGCACATAAACATTGAATATAGAAATAATTCGGAGATTGGCTAGATAAATAACTCTGCGTATTTCAGTTCACAGTATTTCTTGACCCTTTTGGACCTTGTGCTTATAGGGGTGAACTGGTTACATCGTCTTTCCTGGGAGAATGGAATTGGTCTTCGGAGATGTCAAAGAGATGAACCACAGTTGGTTGAGGCACTATCGATCCCTCCTGTAACCTTAGTTCCTGGGGAGATTCACCAAGCCCATTTAACCAGATAAATCTCACCTGCCCTAGTCTCAGAGAAATTTGTGCAGCTAATTTACACTCTTACACTCTGCCTGGCCTCTGTGTTGTTGTCTGAGAGGTTGGAACATCTGACTGTACCTGGCACTTGTAAGCAAACCGCTTACAGAGTGGGAGGGCATTTGTAATCTCTCTCTGTTGGAGATGTGCTTTTCAATTTTACAGAGACACTTTGTACATAAACTAGAAATACTATCACCAACAGAACCAAAATTAAAGTAATACTGAACACTGAAGATTGAGAACTGAGACTGAAATTTGTGTAAAAATCACATCCCTAATTTAAAAAAGAAATCCCGTGCCTTTCTTCTGAAAAAT